>NC_057807.1:390976661-391276661 GCF_018294505.1 Triticum aestivum | reverse complement strand
ATTTTCAGCATAAGAATATTAAGCAAAGGATCACTCGTACGCTCGACAGTCTGTTAAACCAGTCTCCCATACCAGCACAGTTCTTTATCAGGGAGGCTTACTAAAGTACTACCTCTGGCTGGGCTTATTGGGCCGGAGGGCATCGTAGGCATGTCCATTTTTTAAGGCTGCTTGTTAAAGAAAACTGTTCATTTTTCTGGAATTCCCTATTTGCTGCGTTATGCGGCAAACTGCCAGCTCTTGGGGGACCTCATATGTGCCGCATTTTGCGGCAAATAGCAAGCGCACCACACAAGACGCGTGCGACTGGGCCGGCTGTGGGGACCCCGACTCATAGGTCGAGATCACCGAATGCACGTGTACAGTGATCCCAGAGATCAATGGTTACTGAACACACGGAAGCTGAATAACAAGAGTCTTACATCAATACATACTGTCTTACACAAGTTATGACCATTATGATCATGTGTTACATTGATAAAGCCTTAAGGGCTGAACATCAAATGAAACACAAGCAGCGGAAATCTTCGTTGATAAGTAGAACCCATGCCATCTGCCTTAACCCTACAGGCATTCTGACTGGGAAGCGTCCTAGTTCGCGTGTTCGTCACCAAAGAACTCTTCCTCGAACTCCTGTTCTTCCATGCCTGGTTAATTAAATAACTAGTGGCAAGCCAATGAGTACTTTGAATGTACTCGCAAGCAACCCATGATTTGGTTCAAAGTAACAATGCAATTGTACAACAAGTAAGCTACCTAGCTTCACGGTAGTTGAGAAGTCCTATCAATTTGTGAGATATGCATCAATGGACATGGGTAACCTTGAGAACAGGTTACAGATATCAACATAAATAGAGTTTGGATCAATGCCGTTTCATTCAACATGTCAAGACACCACCTTGACACAAATAGTTCTCTTCCACACACACATGCACCGAGATTGTAAAATTTCTGGACATAGTTTAAGTAGCACCTCCCAACTGTTCATGATCGTGGACACGACTATTCGAATAGTTTGACACTCTGCAGAGTTTGCGCACTTTACCCACAAGATCCGGGAAGCTTTCGTGTCATCTACGATCCCACAGTACCTCAAGTACTCGGGGGAAGCACCCAATCATTACCTTTCCCTAGACGACACTAACATAGGGTCCACTCGTTGATACACGGCCCTCATTGTTGGGGAACGTAGTAATTTCAAAAAAATTCCTACGCACACGCAAGATCATGGTGATGCATAGCAACGAGAGGGGAGAATGTTGTCCACGTACCCTCGTAGACCAAAAGAGGAAGCATTAGCACAACGCGGTTAATGTAGTCGTACGTCTTCACGATCCGACCGATCAAGTACCGAACGCACGGCACCTCCGAGTTCAGCACACGTTCACCTCGATGACGTCCCTCGAACTCCGATCCTGCCGAGCTTTGAGGGAGAGTTCCGTCAGCACGACGACGTGGTGACGATGATGATGTTCTACCGACGCAGGGCCTCGCCTAAGCACTGCTACAATATTATCGAGGTGGACTATGGTGGAGGGGGGCACCGCACACGGCTAAGAGGTCTCAAGGATCAATTTGTTGTGTCTATGGGGTGCCCCCCTCCTCCGTATATAAAGGGGGGAGGAAGAGAGGGCCGGCCAAGGGGAGCGGCGCGCCCAAGGGGGCCGATCCTACTCCAAGTAGGTTCCCCCCCTTCCTATTCCAAGTAGGAGAAGGGGGAAGGAGGAGGTGGAGAGAAGGAAGGAGAAGGGGGGCCGCCGCCCCCTTCCCTTTCCCAATTCGGATTGGGGCAAGGGGGGCCGCGCGCCACCTTCTGTCCTCCCTCTCCTTTCCACTAAGGTCCATAAGGCCCAATAGCTTCCCCCCCGGGGGGGGGGGGGGTACCGGTAACCCCGGTACTCCGATATATATCCGATAACCCCCGGAACTATTTCGGTGTCCGAATATAGCCGTCCAATATATCAGTCTTCATCTCTCCACCATTTAGAGACTTCTCGTCATGTCCATGATCACATCCGGGACTCCGAACTACCTTTGGTACATCAAAACACACAAACTCATAATATAACCGTCATCTAACTTTAAGCGTGCGGACTCTACGAGTTCGAGAATTATGTAGACATGACCGAGACACGTCTCCGGTCAATAACCAATAGTGGAACCTGGATGCTCATATTGGCTCCCACATATTCTACGAAGATCTTTATCGGTCAAACCACATAACAATATACGTTGTTTCCTTTGTCATCGGTATGTTACTTGCCCGAGATTCGATCGTCGGTATCTCAATACCTAGTTGAATCTCGTTACCGACAAGTCTCTTTACTCGTTACGTAATGCATCATTCCGTAACTAACTCATTAGCTACATTGCTTGCAAGGCTTATAGTGATGTGCATTACCGAGAGGGCCCAGAGATACCTCTCCGACAATCGGAGTGACAAATCCTAATCTCGAAATATGTCAACTCAACAAGTACCTTCGGAGACACCTGTAGAGCACCTTTATAATCACCCAGTTACGTTGTGACATTTGGTAGAACCCAAAGTATTCCTCCAGTAAATGGGAGTTACATAATCTCATAGTCATAGGAACATGTATAAGTCATGAAGAAAGCAACAGCAACATACTAAATGATCAAGTGCTAAGCTAACGGAATGGGTCAAGTCAATCACATCATTCTCCTAATGATGTGATCCCATTAATCAAATGACAACACATGTTTATGGTTAGGAAACTTAACCGTCTTTGATTTACGAGCTAGTCAAGTAGAGGCATACTAGTGACACTCTGTTTGTCTATGTATTCACACATGTATTATGTTTCCGGGTAATACAATTCTAGCATGAATAATAAACATTTATCATGATATGAGGAAATAAATAATAACTTTATTATTGCCTCTAGGGCATATTTCCTTCAGTCTCCCACTTGCACTAGAGTCAATATTCTAGATTACACAGTAATGATTCTAACACCCATGGAGCCTTGGTGCTGATCATGTTTTGCTCGTGGAAGAGGCTTAGTCAACGGGTCTGCAACATTCAGATCCATATGTATCTTGCAAATCTCTATGTCTCCCACCTGGACTTGGTCCCAGATGGAATTGAAGTGTCTCTTGATGTGCTTGGTTCTCTTGTGAAATCTGGATTCCTTTGCCAAGGCAATTGCACCAGTATTGTCACAAAAGATTTTCATTGGACCCGATGCACTAGGTATGACACCGAGATCGGATATGAACTCCTTCATCCAGACTCCTTCATTTTCTACTTCCGAAGCAGCTATGTACTCCGCTTCACATGTAGATCCCGCCACGACGCTTTGTTTAGAACTGCACCAACTCACAGCTCCACCGTTTAATATAAACACGTATCCGGTTTGCGATTTAGAATCGTCCGGATCAGTGTCAAAGCTTGCATCGACGTAACCATTTACGACTAGCTCTTTGTCACCTCCATAAATGAGAAACATATCCTTAGTCCTTTTCAGGTATTTCAGGATGTTCTTGACCGCTGTCCAGTGATCCACTCCTGGATTACTTTGATACCTCCCTGCTAAACTAATAGCAAGACACACATCAGGTCTGGTACACAACATTGCATACATGATAGAGCCTATGGCTGAAGCATAGGGAACTTGTTTCATTTTCTCTCTATCTTCTGCAGTGGTCAGACATTGAGTCTGACTCAATTTCACACCTTGTATTATAGGCAAGAACCCTTTCTTTGCTTGATCCATTTTGAACTTTTTCAAAACTTTATCAAGGTATGTAGTTTGTGAAAGTCCAATTAAGAGTCTTGATCTATCTCTATAGATCTTGATGCCCAATATATAAGCAGCTTCACCAAGGTCTTTCATTGAATTTTTTTATTCAAGTATCCTTTTATGCTATCCAGAAATTCTATATCATTTCCAATCAATAATATGTCGTCCACATATAATATTAGAAACACTACAGAGCTCCCACTCACTTTCGTGTAAATACAGGCTTCTCCAAAAGTCTATATAAAACCATATGCTTTGATCACACTATCAAAGCATTTATTCCAACTCCGAGAGGCTTGCACCAGTCCATAAATGGATCGATGGAGCTTGCACACCTTGTTAGCACCCTTTGGATCGACAAAACCTTCTGGTTGCATCATATACAACTCTTCTTCCAGAAATCCATTCAGGAATGCAGTTTTGACATCCATTTGCCAAATTTCATAATCATAAAATGCGGCAATTGCTAACATGATTCGGACAGACTTAAGCATCGCTACGGGTGAGAGAAAGTCTCATCATAGTCAACCCGTTGAACTTGTCGAAAACCTTTCGCAACAAGTCGAGCTTTGTATACAGTAACATTACCATCAGTGTCAGTCTTCTTCTTGAAGATCCATTTATTCTCGATGGCTTGCCGATCATCGGGCAAGTCAACCAGAGTCCATACTTTGTTCTTTGATACGTCTCCAAGGTATCTATAATTTTTTTATTGTTCCATGCTATTATATTACCCCTTTTGGATGTTTATGGGCTTTATTTTTCATATTTATATCATTTTTGGGACTAACCTACTAACCGGAGGCCCAGCCCGTATTGCTGTTTTTTGCCTATTTTAGTATTTCCAAGAAAAGGAATATCAAATGGAGTCCAAACGGAATAAAACCTTCGGGAGCATGATTTTTGGAACAAACATGATCCAGAGGACTTGGAGTGCAAGCCAAGAAGAAGCCGAGGCGGCCACGAGGGTGGAGGGCGCGCCACCCCTACAGGGCACGCCCCCTGTCTTGTGGGCCCCTCGGGCGGCCACCGACCTACTTCTTCCTCGTATATATACCCACGTACCACGAAAACATCCAGGGAGCCAACGAAAAACAATTTCCACCGCCGTAACCTTTTGTATCCGTGAGATCCCATCTTGGAGACTTCGTCGACGCTCCGCAGGAGGGGGAATCGACCACAGAGGGCTTCTACATCAACACCATAGCCCCTCCGATGAGTTGTGAGTAGTTTACCACAGACCTTCGGGTCCATAGTTATTAGCTAGATGGATTCTTCTCTCTTTTTGGATCTGAATACCATGTTCTCCCCCTCTCTTGTGGAGATCTATTTGATGTAACTCTTTTTTGCGGTGTGTTTGTCGAGATCCAATGAATTGTGGGTTGATGATCAAGTTTATCTATGAGAAATATTTGAATCTCCTCTGAATTCTTTTATGTATGATTGAGTTATCTTTGCAAGTCTCTTCGAATTATCAGTTTGGTTTGGCCTACTAGATTGATCTTTCTTGCCATGGGAGAAGTGCTTTGCTTTGGGTTCAATCTTGCGGTGTCCTTACCCAGTGACAGCAGGGGTTGCAAGGCACGTATTGTATTGTTGCCATCGAGGATAAAAAGATGGGGTTTATATCATATTGCATGAGTTTATCCCTCTACATCATGTCATCTTTCTTAATGCGTTACTCTGTTCTTATGAACTTAATACTCTAGATGCATGCTGGATAGCGGTCGATGTGCGGAGTAATAGTAGTAGATGCAGGCAGGAGTCGATCTACTTGTCACGGACGTGATGCCTATGTACATGATCATGCCTAGATAATCTCATAATTATTCGCTTTTCTATCAATTGCTCGACAGTAATTTGTTCACCCACCGTAATACTTATGCTATCTTGAGAGAAGCCACTAGTGAAACCTATGGCCCCGGGGTCTATCTTTTATCATATAACCTTTCAGTCTACTTTTATTTGCATCTTTACTTTTCCAATCTATATTATAAAATACCCAAAATATATTTATCTTATCATACTATCTCTATCAGATCTTACTTTCGCAAGTGACCGTGAAGGGATTGACAACCCCTTTATTGTGTTGGTTGCGAGTTCTTTGTCTGTTTGTGTAGGTGCGTGGGACTTTTGAGGAGCCTCCTACTGGATTGATACCTTGGTTCTTAAAAACTGAGGGAAATACTTACGCTACTATTGCTGCATCACCCTTTCCTCTTCAAGGAAAACCGACGCAAGCTCAAGACGTAGCATTCTCATACATGGATCCCATCTTAGATTTCATGGCCTCAAGCCATTTTGCAGAATCTGGGCTCATCATTGCTTCCTCATTGTTCGTAGGTTCGCCATGGTTAAGTAACATGACCTCCAGAATAGGATTACCGTACCACTCTGGTGCGGATCTTATTCTGGTTGACCTACGAGGTTCGGTAGTAACTTGATCTGAAGTTTCATGATCAATATCATTGGCTTCCTCACTAATTGGTGTAGTCGTCACAGGAACCGGTTTCTGTGATGAACTATTTTCCAATAAGGGAGCAGGTACAGTTACCTCATCAAGTTCTACTTTCCTCCCACTCACTTCTTTCGAGAGAAACTCCTTCTCTAGAAAGGATCCATTCTTGGCAACAAATGTCTTGCCTTCGGATCTGTGATAGAAGGTGTACCCAACAGTTTCCTTTGGGTATCCTATGAAGACACATTCCTACGATTTGGGTTCGAGCTTATCAGGTTGAAGCTTTTTCACATAATCATCACATCCCTAAACTTTAAGAAACGACAACTTTGGTTTCTTGCCAAACCACAGTTCATAAGGCGTCGTCTCAACGGATTTTGATGGTGCCCTATTTAACGTGAATGCAGCCATCTCTAAAGCATAACCCCAAAATGATAGCGGTAAATCAGTAAGAGACATCATAGATGCACCATATCTAGTAAAGTACGATTACGACGTTCAAACACACCATTACGCTGTGGTGTTCCGGGTGGCGTGAGTTGCGAAACTATTCCGCATTGTTTCAAATGTAGACCAAACTTGTAACTCAAATATTCTCCTCCACGATCAGATCGTAGAAACTTTATTTTCTTGTTATGATGATTTTCAACTTCACTCTGAAATTCTTTGAACTTTTCAAATGTTTCAGACTTATGTTTCATTAAGTAGATATACCCATATCTGCTCAAATCATCTGTGAAGGTGAGAAAATAACGATACCCGCCGTGAGCCTCAACATTCATTGGACCACATACATCAGTATGTATGACCTCCAACAAATCAGTTGCTCGCTCCATAGTTCCGGAGAACGGCGTTTTAGTCATCTTGCCCATAAGGCATGGTTCACAAGTACCAAGTAATTCATAATCAAGTGATTCCAAAAGTCCATCAGTATGGAGTTTCTTCATGCACTTTACACTAATATGACCTAAACGGCAGTGCCACAAATAAGTTGCACTATCATTATCAACTCTGCATCTTTTGGCTTCAACATTATGAATATGTGTATCACTACTACCGAGATTCATCAAAAATAGACCACTCTTTAAGGGTGCATGACCATAAAAGATATTACTCATATAAATAGAACAACCATTATTCTCAGATTTAAATGAATAACCGTCTCGCATCAAACAAGATCCAGATATAATGTTCATGCTCAACGCTGACACCAAATAACAATTATTTAGGTCTAAAACTAATCCCGAAGGTAGATGTAGAGGTAGCGTGCCGACGGCGATCACATCAACTTTGGAACCATTTCCCACGCGCATCGTCACCTCGTCCTTAGCCAGTGTCCGCTTAATCCGTAGTCCCTATTTCGAGTTGCAAATATTAGCAATAGAACCAGTATCAAATACCCAGGTGCTACTGCGAGCTCTAGTAAGGTACACATCAATAACATGTATATCACATATATCTTTGTTCACCTTGCCATCCTTCTTATCCGGCAAATACTTGGGCAGTTCCGCTTCCAGTGTCTAGTCTTCTTGTAGTAGAAGCACTCAGTCTCAAGCTTAGGTCCAGACCTGGGTTTCTTCTCTTGAGGAGCAACTTGTTTGCCGTTCTTCTTAAAGTTCCCCTTCTTCTTCCCTTTGCCCTTTTTCTTGAAATTGGTGGTCTTATTGACCATCAACACTTGATGCTCCTTCTTGATTTCTACCTCCGCAACCCTTAGCATTGCGAAGAGCTCGGGAATTGTCTTGTTCATCCCTTGCATATTATAGTTCATCACGAAGCTCTTGTAGCTTGGTGGCCGTGATTGAAGAATTCTGTCAATGACACTATCATCTGGAAGATTAACTCCCAGTTGAATCAAGTGATTGCAATACCCAGACATTTTGAGTATATGTTCACTCACAGAACCATTTTCCTCCATCTTGCAGCTACAGAACTTATTGGAGACTTCATATCTCTCAATCCGGGCATTTGCTTGAAATATTAACTTCAACTCCTGGAACATCTCATATGCTCCATGACGTTCAAAACATCGTTGAAGTCCCGGTTCTAAGCTGTAAAGCGTGGCACATTAAACTATCGAGTAGTCGTCAGCTTTGCTCTGCCAGACGTTCTTAACGTCGTCAGTTGCATCAGCAGCAGGCCTGGCACCCAGTGGTGCTTCCAGGACGTAATTCTTCTGTGCAGCAATGAGGATAATCCTCAAGTTACGGACCTAGTCCATGTAATTGCTACCATCATATTTCAACTTTGCTTTCTCAAGGAACGTATTAAATTTAACGGAACAACAACACGGGCCATCTATCTACAACAAACATAGACAAGCAAAATACTATCAGGTACTAAGTTCATGATAAATTTAAGTTCAATTAATCATATACTTAAAAACTCCCACTTAGATAGACATCCCTCTAATCATCTAAGTGATCACGTGATCCAAATTAACTAAACCATAACCGATCATCACGTGAAATGGAGTAGTTTTCAATGGTGAACATCATTATGTTGATGATATCTACTATATGATTTACGCTCGACCTTTCGGTCTCAGTGTTCCGAGGCAATATCTGCATATGCTAGGCTCGTCAAGTTTAACCTGAGTATTCTGCGTGTGCAAAACTTGCTTGCACCCGTTGTAGATGGACGTAGAGCTTATCACACCCGATCATCACGTGGTGTCTGGGCACAACGAACTTTGGCAACGGTGCATACTCAAGGAGAACACTTTTATCTTGAAATTTAGTGAGAGATCATCTTATAATGCTACCATCAATCAAAGCAAGATAAGATGCATAAAAGATAAACATCACATGCAATCAATATAAGTGATATGATATGGCCATCATCATCTTGCGCTTGTGATCTCCATCTCCGAAGCACCGTCATGATCACCATCGTCACCGGCGCGACACCTTGATCTCCATCGTAGCATCGTTGTCGTCTCGCCAACTATTGCTTCTACGACTATCGCTACCGCTTAGTGATAAAGTAAAGCAATTACAGGGCGATTGCATTGCATACAATAAAGCGACAACCATATGGCTCCTGCCAGTTGCCGATAACTCGGTTACAAAACATGATCATCTCATACAATAAAATATAGCATCACGTCTTGACCATATCACATCACAACATGCCCTGCAAAAACAAGTTAGATGTCCTCTACTTTGTTGTTGCAAGTTTTATGTGGCTGCTACGGGCTTAGCAAGAACCGTTCTTACCTATGCATCAAAACCACAATGATAGTTCGTCAAGTTAATGATGTTTTAACCTTCTCAAGGACCAGGCATAGCCACACTCGGTTCAACTAAAGTTGGAGAAACTGACACCCGCCAGCCACCTGTGTGCAAAGCACGTCGGTAGAACCAGTCTCGCGTAAGCGTACGCATAATGTCGGTCCAGGCCGCTTCATCCAACAATACCGCCGAACCAAAGTATGACATGTTGGTAAGCAGTATGACTTGTACCGCCCACAACTCACTCGTGTTCTACTCGTGCATATAACATCAACGCATAAAACCAAGCTCGGATGCCACTGTTGGGGAACGTAGTGATTTCAAAAAAAATCCTACGCACACGCAAGATCATGGTGATGCATAGCAACGAGAGGGGTGAGTGTTGTCCATGTACCCTCGTAGACTGAAAGCGGAAGCGTTAGCACAACACGGTTGATGTAGTTGTACGTCTTCATGATCCGACCGATCAAGTACCGAACGCACGGCACCTCCGAGTTCAGCACACGTTCAGCTCGATGACGTCCCTCAAACTTCGATCCAGCCGAGCTTTGAGGAAGAGTTCCGTCAACACGACGGCGTGGTGACGATGAGGACGTTCTACCAACGCAGGGCTTCGCCTAAGCACTGCTACGATATTATCGAGGTGGACTATGGTGGAGGGGGGCACCGCACATGGCTAAGAGATCTCAAGGATCAATTGTAGTGTCTATGGGGTGCCCCCCTCCTCCGTATATAAAGGGAGGAGGAGAGGGCCAGCCAAGGGGAGAGGCGCGCCCAAGGGGGGCAATCCTACTCCAAGTAGGTTTGCCCCCCCCTTTCCTATTCCAAGTAGGAGAAGGGGGAAGGAGGAGGTGGAGAGAAGGAAGAAGAAGGGGGGCCGCCGCCCCCTTCCCTTTCCCAATTCGGATTGGGGCAAGGGGGGCCGCGCGCCACCTCCTGTCCTCCCTCTCTCCTTTCCACTAAGGCCCATAAGGCCCAATAGCTTCCCGGGGGGGGGGGTTCCGGTAACCCCCGGTACTTCGATATATATCCGATAACCCACGAAACTATTCCGGTGTCCGAATATAGTCATCCAATATATCAATCTTCATGTCTCGACCATTTCAAGACTTCTCGTCATGTTCATGATCACATCCGGGACTCCGAACTACCTTCGGTACATCAAAACACATAAACTCATAATATAACCATCATCTAACTTTAAGCGTGCGGACCCTACGGGTTCGAAAACTATGTATACATGACCGAGACACGTCTCCGGTCAATAACCAATAGTGTAACCTGGATACTCATATTGGCTCCCGCGTATTCTACGAAGATATTTATCGGTCAAGCCGCATAACAATATACGTTGTTCCCTTTGTCATCGGTATGTTACTTGCCCGAGATTCGATCGTCGGTATCACAATACCTAGTTCAATCTCGTTACCGGCAAGTCTCTTTACTCGTTACGTAATGCATCATTCCGTAACTAACTCATTAGCTACATTGCTTGCAAGGCTTATAGTGATGTGCATTACCGAGAGGGCCCAGAGATACCTCTCCGACAATCGGAGTGACAAATCCTAATCTCGAAATATGTCAACTCAACAAGTACCTTCGGAGACACCTGTAGAGCACCTTTATAATCACCCAATTACGTTGTGACGTTTGGCAGCACCCAAAGTGTTCCTCCGGTAAACAGGAGTTACATAATCCCATAGTCATAGGAACATGTATAAGTCATGAAGAAAGCAATAGCAATATACCAAACGATCAAGTGCTAAGCTAACGGAATGGGTCAAGTCAATCACATCATTCTCCTAATGATGTGATCCTGTTAATCAAATGACAACTCATGTTTATGGTTAGGAAACTTAACCATCTTTGATTTACGAGCTAGTCAAGTAGAGGCATACTAATGACACTCTGTCTGTCTATGTATTCACACATGTATTATGTTTCTGGGTAATACAATTTTAGCATGAATAATAAACATTTATCATGATATGAGGAAATAAATAATAACTTTATTATTGCCTCTAGGGCATATTTCCTTCACTCGTATATTAGCAAAAGATCGTGGGACTCTGCCCTTTTCACATTATCACACATACACGAAGGGACCAACGGTGTGTCTGGTGCCCTGTGAAAACAGTCATGGCCGCCTATCCAAGCACGACCCCGTCCCGAGAGTGACCTCAAGTCACCCCCGTCACTAGTAATGTGGGCACCATGCTAGTAACAGTCTAAGTAATCAATAATGCCCCGTCCCATAAAGGGGTAGAGTGGTTGCACATATTTGGTTGGGACGGTAATCACACATAATCTAATCCATCATTTTACACACACCAAAATCTCTCTTCGGTACACCACTTCTTCCTCAAGTGGTGACCTTAGTTCAACCTCTCCCAAGGGCATTAGGGGCACCCGATGGGGTTTTCGAAAGAATGTATCCATGAAGAGTTCATGGTACACATGCATCATTATGCATCAACTAGTCTCTTGACAATGCAATCATGGACAAGGTAATGTCATGAGTAAGGGTATGCATCATTTGGTGGTTTACAACAAGTCTACCACCGTCATATTTCATCATCATGCAATCGGAAAAAAGGTACCGATGAACAAGAGGGGTGTCATGGTCAAAGGGATGCTTGCCTTGATTGGCTTGTTCTTTGAGGTCTTCAAATCCTTCTCCTTCTTCTTCTTTAGCAACTTCGTCAAATACGGGATCTAATCGTCGCAAGAAAACAACGGAAAAATAAGACAATAATAAAAAAGAAAAATTAAAGTGCTCAGAAAAATGTCAACTTATTTTTGTAAAAAAAATACTATGTTGCACTATACACATGGCATGATCATTGGGCAGAAGTTTGGGGCAAGGAGATGAAGTATATAGGGCGGAGTTGTGTTGACTTTAAAGAGCACTTGAAAAATCCACAGAGAGAAAACCAACTCCAAATAAAAAGCCAAATAATGCAAAAGTTTTTGTTGGTCCAAATTTTCATGCTTTATTAATGCAAATGACATGTTACAAAATGCAGGGTGTGACACCGACCCACTTAGAGTGACCGTGTGGTGTGTCTCAGTGGTAAAAATCGCAAAAAATGAAGTGACACCCGTGCGAGAAGTCGAACTCACGACGTCTGTTTGCTACACAAGCGCTGCTAGCCACCAGAGCAAGCCGGTGCATATGTCCAATAGCGCATCGCCACAGTACATAAGAACCTACTATTGCGGGATAATCCCCCTTGCATGTTATTTTCTGTACGTGTAAGGTAGCATATAGGTTTTTGAAACATTGAACAGATTTCGAAAAATAAGAAAAGAATATTTGAGGAAATGTGAACAAAATTCGAAATTTCAAATAGATTGTGAAGATTTTGTGAACATTTCAAACAACAAGAACAAAAATTGTGAAGGTGTTTGCACAAAAGTGTACTTTTTTATGAAAGTGTTATATTTTGAAAATGCGCAACCACTTTCTGAATTTCTGAACACATTTTCGGCAACATAAATATCTTTCTGAATATGTGAAAAATTTATGAAATTCTAAACCGCAAACATTATTTGGATTTTTGAACAAATATTTGAAGAAATAGAACATTTCATGAAATGCTGAAAAAAAAATTATAACTACAAACATTTTTAAAATTTATGAACAAACGTTGAAAAATGGATTTTTTTGGCAAATTGTGAAATTTTTTTGGAACCACGAACATATTTAAAACTTGTGACTAAATTTTGAAACCTTGAACATTTTTCCAACTGGGAACAAAGTTTAGAAGAACACGAACCTTTTTTGAATTTGTGAACAATTTTTTTGAAATTGTGAAAAAAATACAATGGAACACTCCAAGAAACTAACTACAGTTCCTAACTTTACATTATTTGATAAAATCCCCATTTTTTTTTCAAGTTTTGAGTAAATTTTTGAACGTATGATATTTTTTGACAAACGCGGCAGAGGCTCCTACCCAAACCAATTCATGTTTCAAAATTTATTCACATTTTTCGAAATGTCAATAAATTTTGAAACCACACATTATTCAAATTGTGAACAAATTTTGAAACCATAAACATTTTTTGAATTGTGAACAAATTTTGAAACATGAATAAATTTCAAATTGTTAACGAATTGTAAAATTGTGAACTTTTTTCCAATTTTCAGCAAATTCTGAAACCATAAACATTTTTTGAATTGTGAACAAATTTTGAAACATGAATAAAATTTGAATTCGTGAACAAAATTATAAAAGTGAAAACTTTTTTTGAATTTACAAACAAATTTTGAAACTGCAAACATTTTTCAAATTGTGAACAAATTTCAAATTCCTGAACAAAATTATAAAATTGTGAATATTTTTCGAATAACTACACAAATTTTGAGAACGTAATTATTTTTCTAATTGTGAACAATTTTCAAACCTGAATAACTTTAAAATTCGTGAACAAAATTAAAAAATTGTGAACATTTTTCATGTCTGAGAACATATTGGGAACACCGTGAACATTTTTGAATTTTGAACAAATTTTCGAACATGTACACATTTCAAATTCATGAACAACATTATAAAATTTTAAGCATTTATCGTTAAACTGCGAACATTTTTTGAATTGGGAACAAATTTTGAAATATGATGAAATTTCAAAAGTCGTGAACAAAATTACAAAATTTTGAACAAAACTAAAAACCTTAACTTTTTTTGAATTATGAATATATTTGAAACAGTGAACATTTTTTGAATTACGCACAGACTTTTAAACCGTGAAATTTGTATGAATTGTGCACAAATTTTAAATTTATAAAAAAGAAATAGAAACAAAAGGAAAACAAACAGATAAAGGAAAATGGGAGAAAAAAAAGAATAAACAGAATAAACGAAATTTATGAATTTCTAGAAGTTTCCAAAAACCAGAAAAAACCAGCTGGGAGTTCACAAAACTGGAGGCGTTGGAACGGTTAAACGGGCCGGCCCGCTGTGTCGCTGCTCGGTCGCTCGCCTGTGCGAAGCGTCGGCAGTTTGACGCAGCTAGCCGCAAATAGCATTTTCCAGCTCTTGGCACATGGCGAGCGCGTGAGTGAACCGGGATGGGTCGGCCCATTTGAATAGATAGTGTGCATGTAAAGAATTCACTACAGTAGGTTCCTGAACGTTTTTTTCTGTCTCCTTTTTTTTCTTCTGTTTTTTGTTTACAATTTTTTTGTTTATCTTACATTTTTCATTTACCTGTTTATTTTGTATTTTTTCCCAAAATAAAATCCTATTTTAAAATGATAAAAGACAATTCAAAATTTTAAATAATATTTGTTTTTCAATTTTTTAGTTTTTTTTTAAATATCTATGTTTCCTAATGTTCTTCGGAATGAAAAATATTTTCCCATTTTCAAATATTTTTCTCAGATTAAAAAATGTTAGGGAATTCTAAAAAATGTATTATTTTCAAAGTATCTTCACAAATTTTAAAATATTATCATTTTTAAAAGTACTTCATAGTTTTAAAAAAACATTCCTGTTTTTCTAATATATTCATAAATTTGGAAAAATATATCCGTGTTTCCATTTTGAACAAATTTATCAAATAATTCCAAATTTATAAAAAATGAGTTTTCAAACAATATTCTGATTTTCAAAAATAGTTTGCGAAATTCAAAATATTTTATATATTTTTTGTAAATCCATGTTTCAAAAAATGAGCAGGTTTAAATATGTTCGAAATTTCGAAAAAATGTTCATGTTTTCATAAAAATCAAAGATTTGAAGAAATGTCCATTTAAGTAAATGTTCACTATTTTTTAATAAATGTTCGCATGTACAGAAATTTGTTCAATTTTTGGAAAATGCGTTCATGTTACCTAGAATGTTCCTGTTTCAAAAATTATTTGATTTTTTAATTTATATTTTCAAAAAACTTACCGGGAAAACACGTGCTACAATGTTTTTGGTTCACAAAAATGTTTCAGTTCGCTATGGTGCTTCAAGATCACACTATAGTCATCCAAAAGAAAAAAGTTATCCAACAATGATGAACTAATGGTCGTTCCGATTCGCTCATGCCTGTGCGAATTGGGCCATTTTGATGCCAAGAGCGTCATATAGGGGCTCCCCGTTTTTCTATTCGTTTAACGTAGGGGCATCTCCAACACAGGAGCACTTAAGTTCCTGGACATGAGTGCATGCACAAGCGTCTGATCGCTAATGGCAATGTTTTGTGCAGATTTAAAAAAAAGGAAACTGCTTCATTTCATACGGATGCAAATACGCTCGCGACAGCCGCTTCGTGCGCTCGCCAGGTGTCTCGTGGGCCTGCGCACCCGTCAGTCTCCCTTGTCCTTATCTTGAACACCGCTCAACTACTCGTTTCTTCCCCAATCCACCTAGTGTATCCATCTCTCCCCTATTCCCTCTCCTTTGCAACTGACTGGACCTCGCTGGTGGGGGCTTGCTTCTTCCTTGTAGCACCGTCGTTCTGCGAGCCAGTCCTGCGTCAGTCATCGACAGGCTGCGAGCTAAAGTTGCGACGGGATCTCGGCTACGACGACGGCTCGGTTGCGACGTTGTGCTGCAGCAAGTGTTGCAATGGTGTCGCCATGCTATGAGGCAGTGCTGCGACGGTCGTCGGCGTGATGCGAGCCGGTGCAGCGTCGTCTGCTCGCTGGAGGCATCACCTGTCGCGACGTTGCTCGTTCGAGGGAGCACCGGTGCTGCGAGGCCGCTCGCTGGAAGCATCGACTGTTGTAAGGTTGCTCGCTGGAGGGAGCACGGGTGCTGCGAGGCCGCTCGCCGGAAGCATCGATTGCTGCAAGGTTGCTCACCGGCGGGAGCACCGGTGCTGCGAGGCCGCTCGCTGGAAACATTGGATGGCGAGGTGATGATGCACGGTGCTGACGATGTTGCGAGCATGCGGTCGTCGAGAGGATGTGCAATGAGGAAGATGGGGCGTGCTACTGCCTATTTGCATGTGCGAGGAAGACATCGTGCCGGAGGAGAAAGAAGGCGAGAAAGAAGGGATCCAACAGTCAATTGCGAGCTCATCGGACGGCTAAGAAGGCGGTTGTTATTTCAACTCCTACATTCGGTTGTCGCCTAGCATGCGCCTTTTTTAAACGTATGACTCTTCACGATGCATCGATGCCAGGAAAAAAAAACTAGGAATCACTCAAAAACTACCAAAATAGTTGGGATTTTATCCCTTGCGACCAGGCCTAATTACCTGCATCGTACTACCCTAAGTTTTTTTTGAGGGGTAGAACCGTGTTTTATTAATCAAAAGCCAAGGTGGGATACAAGTTTGGTCATGGGGTTAGCTAAACCAGATGTGGCGACCCGGACCTCGCGAGAGAGCGAACCTGGCTAAACTATGCGCCTCCCGATTAGCAAGATGACTTTCAAAAGAAAAATTACATTGGTAATGACTCGAACTAGAGTTGATCTCGCTGATGATGGCACCATATCTTCCACTTGACCTTCTTGTAATATCTCAAACTACATGCTTGTATTCAGAGGCAACCAACAGAATTATGTAAAAGTAGATCTTCTGCGAGAGCAATGACCTTCCTGCATGCTACTGCTTCCAAAGTTGCTGGATCTTCAACACCCTCAATGACTAAGGCTGGACTGCCCAAATTATTTCCAGCATTATCTCTGCTGACCGCTGCGAAAATCCTCCCCTCCCTCGCATTAGTGTTGCATCAACATGAAGTTTGGCAAAACCTGCAGGAGGGGCCTTAGGACGGTTTGTTGCTGGAGCATTCTGTGTGGCGTGAGCTGTGTTGTTGCTAGTCTATTTTCCGCTGATAATTTGGAGATCATCCAGGAACCATTTGATAAGAGAGTGAACCGCCCGGGGGCTCTGAAAGATCTCACGGATAGCCATGCAATGAGCTGACCAGATTGACCAGAGGGTGACTGATAGGAGGATAAACATGTCATGCAGTAGTACATCCATTAATGTAAACAACCACCGTTTTGCATTTGTCTCCTTAATCGTTGTCATTTTATGTGCTAACTCATCATCCACAAGTGCCCAGATACATCTTGATAATGTGCAATGTATCAATGAGTGCTTCCATGATTCTGCCATGCCACATAGGCTGCAAGAGCTGGTATTCGACATGTGTCTATGCGCTCTTACATCCTCTGTTGGAAAAGAGTGTTTGGACAGTTTCCAAAGGAACATATGCACTTCTGCCTGGACCTGAGTCTCCATAGTTTCTTCCATGCCCCTTCTTCCAGATTAGGAGATGAAGCTCGCGGTGAACCATCCAACTAGGCATCATGGCATTGCTTGGTAGACACCAACATTCTGTATGCGGATTTTACACAGAAATTACCGTGTGTCTCAAAATTCCAGCTCGAGAAGTCGTCCACATTCCTAGTGCAAAGAGGGATTCCTAGTATCACATTCGCATCCATTGGCATTAAAACTTCATTAATTCTCTGAATATTCCAAGACGCGAGGTGGCATCTATTAGTTCGGACACAAATTATGGTGGATCCTGGACCAAACACCCATATGGCCAAAGCATTTCATCCATGGGAAGCCAGTTGTCGTCCCAAATTTTTGTTGTTGTCCCGTTGACAATTCTTCTGATTATACCTTGCTTTGGAGTGTCACGACCTTTGGTGATAGCCCTCCAAACCTGGCTCGGGTGTCCTTCCAAAATGCATGTAAGATATCATAGGTTGGGTAGTATATGCTTTTTAGTAAGTGAGCACACATAGAATCGGGATTCTGTAGTAAGCGCCAGGCTTGCCTAGCCAACATGGTCATATTTAAAAGCTCAAAATCCTTAAACCCGAGACCACCCATACCTTTAGGTTGTGTCATTGATGCCCATGAGACCCAGTGAGGTTTGCATTTGCCATCTTTGTAGTGCCCTAAGTGGAGATAAACTTTTCCCCTTTTCCGACCTCAGTTTGGGCAGGCGTAGGCCTTGCATGTGCGCACGAAAAAAGCGGCAACCTTGTGCACAGCAGCGGGCAACTATGGATCGTGGCTTGACCAGTTAACTTAATTTGATGATACGCCGCCCCTCGGAAGGAGGACCTGGATGATGATCAAGTCTTTTGAATGTGCATGTGTGGACAGACGAGAAATCAATCAATCTGCTTGTATGCTTGTGAGTTACCTTTGCAACTAAGTGTGCGGTGCACAGGGATAATCAATCTGACATTCTAAGGGCTTATCTAGCCGATCCCTCAAAATCAGTTAAAGAAATAAATTTTTGTTTTGAGTAGTTTTTTTGCCGGGTGTTTTGAGTAGTTAAACGAAAACTAGGCCTAGCCGATCTATCATATGGTTTAACTTCTAAAAAAATTACTCATCGTGTCGGTCGTCGCTTATATTTACTTGGTTGTGGCTCAATCTTAGGACTAATCTCCCCTTCCCCTTCCCCTTTGTGACGCCCCTCTCGCTCGCTTGCATCGCATCGATGCTGGTGTTGCCCGAATCCACCCCGCAACCCCCACTATCACTCTCGCTCGCACCATAGCCACCCCACACCCCCACGAGGCACTTTCCAATCGACTGGTGCCACCCCTGACTCCCCCAAAATGGTGGAATATAGCCGTCGAAGGTCACAACCGCCGATTTGAAGCGCGTATCCGCCTCGTGGCGTGCAGCGGATCCGAGCACGCGGTGGAGTACCCCCTCCTGATCCTTCACCGACATGCCTCCGCCTCCTTCAACAAAGAGGAAGTACCACGGCATGCACCAACGACCGTGGGGACGTGGGTTTCAGAAATAAAGAACCAGGTCACAGGCCGCTAGTACCGTGTTGGCTCCTTCAGTGGAATTTGCGAAGAGGGCCTACGACTTGAAGGCGATGTGCCTCTGCGGCAGCTGGTAGGAGATCAACCTCCAACTCAACAACCACAAGGTCCTAGAGTTCGTCATCATCGACCACCAAGTGGTCACCCGCCACAAGGTGCGGGAGAACCGGGAGGCCTTTGACTGACTTGAGGAGGCGCATGCCAATGAGGAGTACATTGCCAAGATCCACGGGAATAATCTGGAGCTCGTCGCAGAGGAGAGCCGGCGGCTCGAGGTGTACAAGAAGGGGATACCGACGAGGCCATGCCATCGATGGGGTGGTCATTGACCTTTGCTCCAGCGACTCCAAGTTTGGGTCTGTCATGGACGACATGAATGGTACGAGCTCGAGAACAAAAAGGATTGGGACTTTTAGGTTTTATTTCCTTCGAATCGAGTAGTTTATGCAATGTAGTTTAAATTTCATGTTACATGCTACGACAAATTACCTTTGTTTGAGTCCCCATTGTAGGAGTTTGCAGTATGCAACGAGTTTTTCCTCAGTGAGAAACCAAGGTATCAATCGTGGAGTTACCAGTATAATGCGATAATTGAATGCTCTATAACACAAAGAAAACTTCACTTGTGTCCCAACAGTTCTAACAATGGTTCCAACCTTGCTAGTCTTACGAATTACACAAAGCAATTAAAAGGCAAATTGAAAACAAAACAACATGTAAAAGTTGTTGGAAGACAATTCTTATGACAAAAATTAGACCGGGGTTTATAGTTTCAGCAAGTGTAACTCTCCAAGGCATAAAAGTGTGGTAAGTAACATATTCACATGGAAAGGTGCACAATGAAATATCTTATGCGCATGCCGGACTAATGAATGTGTAAGTTTTACATATGCAATAGGGATAATTAGATTTATGCCCCTAGTTGTGTCCCACTCGTCTGTTTTACCCCTAATTCCCAAAAGTCACCGGTTCTGTCCAAGTCACTTTGCTCCTCTTATGCTTTTGCCCTTTGACCGTTTGACCGTCAGTTTGAAAACTTCATAACTAATTCATACTAAATCAAAAAAATGCAAATAAGATACCAAAATGTTCAGAAAAACATCACCTATATGTCGGTGTCATTTGCATTCATGAAAAAAGTGTTGAAAAGTGCACATATGAGTTTTAGCTCTTTTGATACCACCATGAATAGTAAACTCTAAAAAGTAAAAAAAAATAAAAACAAATTTGGTGGCAAAGAATGACAATTGTTTTAAGTGTCTGCCAAGTTTCATCAGGGAATAACATTTGTGGGTGCCGCGGCAAAAAAAACAATCAGCTCTCCAAAATAGATTATTTTTTCCCACGACTTCCATGAATGTCGTTCCCTAATGAAAATTGGCAAGCACTTAGAACATTTGTCGTTCTTTGCCACCATATTTTTTTTGAATTTTTTTGAATTTTTTAGAGTTTACTATTCATGGTGGTATCAAAAGAGCTAAAACTCAGATGTGCACTTTTAAACACTTTTTTCATGAATGCAAATGACACTGACATATAGGTGATGTTTTTCTGAACATTTTGGTATCTTATTTGCATTTTTTTGATTTAGTATGAATTAGTTATGAAGTTTTCAAACTGACGGTCAAACGGTCAAAGGGTAAAAGCATAAGAGGAGCAAAGTGACTTGGTCAGAACCGGTGACTTTTGGAAATTAGGGGTAAAACAGACGAGTGGGACACAACTAGGGGCATAAATCTAATTATCCCTATGCAATACGCCCAAATACTATTAAGCTAAGACCGTTTCTGAATCTAGTAGCTAAGTAGCATGTCCATATATCGAGTTCCTCTCTGCATCATCTGGACTTTAAGTGTGTTAGGACCGAGAGTATATCGACCAGAGGGGGGGGGGTGAAAGGGAGATTCAAAAATTCTTTCGAATGTTTTGAACTGATCCCAAACACGACAGTGGAATTAAAGATCAGTAGATAAGGGTGCAATCAAGCTCGCTACCGAGGAAGTAAACCTTCAAGGTAAGATGCAATAATGATTTGGGCATAGGCTACAACTGGCTTAATGATGACAATGGTTAAACAACATGCCAACAGAACTCATAACGAAGAACTGGAGCAGAGATGTGAAGGATAATTATGAAGAACAATAACTCAGCCTAAGAATGACAAAGAACTCCGCGAGAGATAAGTTGAAATATAAGCAACAGAGAGTAACAGATTAGATATCTATGATCATAGAGTACACATAATGACTGCTCAAAGATTTGAAGTGAAGAAAATGGAACCAGTGGTGCTCGATGGCGACAGAAAGATTTGGTAGACCAATTCACCCTTCTTCCAAAGGGCTGCGTCTGGTTGGAGGGGCTGTGACTTAACACGAAAGATAAACTCTCTTCACCCTATTCTCCTTCAAAGTAGAGCTGATCAGACTCAGGTGGATTTCACTCGTGGTAGATCCTTGTAGGCGATCTCCAAACCTTCGGTCGACTTTCGTGAACCACAATCACTCTTGGTTGCTGAAGATCTAGCTTGGTGAAGACAACGACTCTTCAACACTTGAGCCAAAACCTATCCGTCTAGAGAGTGCGCATCTCTCAAGAGTAATAGGTATAAGAACTCTCACTCCGAACTACTGTGATGCTAAACCACTGTCTAAGTTTGGGCTCTTGATTTTCTCTCGGTGGATCTTAAACTCAAATCACTCGAAGAGGGGTTGATCAAATCAATCTTATCAGAAATCTCAAGCGGAGCAGCCAATGGACAATGTTGAAGCGGGGTGGCTAATTATAGTCGCAGCCTTCCCAGATGGGAAATGACCAAATTAGACATCGGGATCACCAATGGCCGAATGACACGAGTCCAACAGTCAGATTTGAGCACAATGGTAACATTGCTTGTGGAGCAAGTAATGCTAACTCCTTGGTCTGAGACAAATCTCTTGCAGCGAATAATATCACAGTGTCTTGCTGGCAAGTATTTGCTCGGAACACAAAGAGATTTCTCTCGTAACTTCTCATAGGTTTTGGCTAAGCATCACAACGGATCTAAGCATCGAGAACATATACCCCTCTTAATAGTACGGAGGTCCTATGACTCCAAAGAATGAATGAAGAACAATGAAAAGATTACTACATCTTCACTTTGTCTTCGACTTCCATCGCTGCAGTCAATTTCTTCGGACGACAATACCGAATCAAAGCTTTGCTTCAGCAGTAAAGTTTTGAGGGGTCGACATCAATCTTCTCAACTATATGACTTTAACAAAAATAGCTCATTCTTCTCTGCAACGCAGATATACTTCGGTGAAGTTCCTCGAACTTGGCACCAGAGATAGCATTCTCTTCGGTTGTGTATGGACTATTTCTCTATGTATGCACTAGCAAACAAATCAGTCCATACCTATTTCTGTCAACAATCTCCAGAACACAAGATAGGCATATATTGCATCAACAAAGTGTAAATACATGTAATTGCATTTAGTAAGATAACATACTAATATGCTTAGGGGACTACTGAATCATGTAATCAGTGGCAACAATCAGTACAAGCCTTTTCCACTTCCAGTCACTGCGATAAATTACTTGTAAGATTGAACCCAAGTAATGTTCACCTCTTAGATTATTTATTACAATCTATACTCATGGAAAATTGTATGTAACTAATAGCAAATAACATGAATCGTGCAAAAATTATCGATATGTTTGATATGTACCAGCATATGAGACTTAATCCATGCTCATCCTTGAGCATGTAGATGATAACAAAGGATAATTTTTGGATATGAATGCTGCCAATCATGCTCTTGGTCAACTGATGTAATGCTCATGGTGAGTGTAAAGCAATAAAATAAATGTTTGGCAGAGATCTATATTAATAATATTCAATTATCCCAATGAAGACAAAAGAAATTCTCACATATTTTTTGATAATCAAATGCATCAAGTTAAAATCATCAATGCTAAAGGTTTAGAAAGAATGTCGAGTTTATTGGCACAACGGTAATCACTCATGCAAAGTATATTAACATGCCAATCACTTCTAGGCTAACCCAAGATACTAGACCGAATAAAATCACTTGTTGTATGTTCGCTCTATTTCGCAATCTTCAGAAATTCAGAATCCGAGCACAAGTATAAGTTTATGCCTTAATCAAGGAAAAAAGAACATAATGTTGGGGGGGGGGGGGGTTGAAAGAAGTGAAAATAGGAAATTCTTGCAACACCGCATCTGAACATTAGAACAAGAGGAAGACCTTATGATCAATATTGTGGAAGGAGTAGAATTGCCATGCAACTAGGGTGCAGTTAGAGCTATGGGGGTTATGAAAGATATCCTATGGACAAATGGGGGTGCATCCAACTTGCTTGCTCATAAAGACATAAAGCTCATTTGAGGAGGCTCATTCTTTGACTATACAAGCCAAGTTCTGTCATCTGAAATTCCCCACTAGTATACATGAAACTCATGAAATCTCAACAATGAAATGCAATGAAGTTGTGCTACTTTGAAGTGAAGGAAATATGCCCTAGAGGCAATAATAAAGTTGTTATTTATATTTTCTTATATCACGATAAATTTTTATTAGTTATGCTAGAATTGTATTAACCGGAAACTTAGTACATGTGCGAATACATAGACAATACATAGTGTCCCTAGTGTGCCTCTACTTGACTAGCTCGTTAATCAAAGATGGTTATGTTTCCTAACCATAGACATGTGTTTTCATTTGATGAACGGGATCACATCATTAGAGAATGATGTGATGGACAAGACCCATCCGTTAGCTTAGCATTATGATCATTACAATTTTATTGCTATTGCTTTCTTCATGACTTATACATGTTCCTCTGGCTATGAGATTATGCAACTCCCGAATACCGTAGGAACACCTTGTGTGCTATCAAACGTTACAACGTAACTGGGTGATTATAAAGATGCTCTACAGGTGTCTCCGAAGGTGTTTGTTGAGTTGGCATAGATCAAGATTAGGATTTGTCACTCCGTGTATCGGAGAGGTATCTCTGGACCCTCTCGGTAATACTCATCACTATAAGCTTGCAAGCAATATTACTAATGAGTTAGTCATGGGATTAAGCATTACAGAATGAGTAAAGAGACTTGCCGGTAACGAGGTTGAACTAGGTATGATGATACCAACGATTGAATCTCGGGCAAGTAACATACCGATGACAAAGGGAACAATGTATGTTGTTGTGCGGTTTGACCGATAAAGATCTTCGTAGACTATGTAGGAGCCAATATGAGCATCTAGGTTCCACTATTGGTTATTGATCGGAGATGTGTCTCGATCATGTCTACATAGTTCTCGAACCCGTAGGGTCCACATGCTTAATGTGCGATGATGATTTGTATTAAGAGTTATGTGTTTTTGATGACCGAAGTTTGTTCGGAGTCACATATGAGATCACGGGCATGACGTGAAGTCTCAAAATGGTCGAGACATAAAGATTGATACATTGGAAGGTTATGTTCGGACACCGGAATGGTTTCGGAAAGGTTCGGACATTTTCCGGAGTACTAGGAGGTTACCGGAACCCCCCGGGGGATTAATGGGCCTTCATGAGCCTTAGTGGGAGAGAGGAGGCGGCGGCCAGGTGGAGGCGTGCGCCCCCCAGCCCAAATCAAATTGGACTAGGGGTGGGGCGCGCCCCCCTTTCCTTTTTCTCCTCCACCTCTTTCCCTCTTCTCCTATTCCGGAAAGGAAAGGGGAATCCTACTAGGACTAGGGAGTCCTAGTAGGAATCCCCACACTTGGTGTGCCCCCTTGGCCGGCCGCCTCCTCCCCTCCTCTTTATATACGGGGGCGGGGGCACCCCAAAGGCACACCAAGATTTCTCTTAGACGTGTGCGGTGCCTCCTTCCAGAGTTTACTCCTCCGGTCATAGCGTCATAGTTCTTAGGCGAAGCCCTACGTGGATCACATCATCAACACCGTCGCCACACCGTCGTGCCGACGGAACTCTCCCTCGACCCTCTACTGGATCGCGAGTTCGAGGGACGTCATAGAGTTGAACGTGTGCTGAACAAGAAGGTGACGTACATTCAGTACTTGAATCGGTTGGGTCATGAAGATGTTCGACTACATTAACAATGTTAACTAACGCTTCCACTTTCGGTCTACGAGGGTATGTGGACACACTCTCCCCCTCTCATTGCTATGTATCTCCTAGATAGATCTTGCATGATCGTAGGATTTTTTTTGAAATTGCATGCTACATTCCCCAACAGTGGCATCAGAGCCAGGTCTATGCGTAGATGATATGCACAAGTAGAACACAAAGAGTTGTGGGCGATAATAGTCATATTGCTTACCACCAACGTGTTACATTGATTCGGTGGTATTGTTGGATGAAGCAGCCATGACTGACATTACATGACCGCATTCATGAGACTGGTTCTACCAAGGTGCTTTGCACACAGGTGGCTGGCGGGTGTCTATTTCTCCAACTTTAGTTGAATCGAGTTTGACTACGACCGGTCCTTGTTGAAGGTTAAAACAGCTTGACGAAAAATCGTTGTGGTTTTGATGCGTAGGTAAGAATGGTTCTTGCTAGAAGCCCGTAGTAGCCAGATAAAACTTGCAACAACAAAGTAGAGGACGTCTAACTTGTTTTTGCAGGGCTTGTTCTGATGTGATATGGTCAAGACATGATGAGATAGAAATTGTTGCATGAGATGATCATGTTTTGTAACAGAGTTATCGGCAACTGGCAGGATCCATGTGGTTGTCGCTTTATTGTATGAAATGCAATCGCCATGTAATTGATTTACTTTATCACTAAGCGGTAACGATAGTGAGTAGCAATAGTTGGTGAGACGACAATGATGCTACGACAGAGATCAAGGTGTCAAGCCGGTGACGATGGAGATCATGATGTTGCTTTGGAGATGGAGATCAAAGGCACAAGATGATGATGTCCATATCATGCCACATATTTTGATTGCATGTGATGTTTATCTTTTATGCAACTTATTTTGCTTAGTATGACGGTAGCATTATAAGATGATTCCTCACTAAATTTCAGGGTATAAGCGTTCTCCCTGAGTATGCACCGTTGCTACAGTTTGTTGTGCCGAGACACCATGTGATGATCGGGTGTGATAAGCTCTACGTTCACATACAATGGGTGCAAGCTAGTTTTGCACGTGCAGAATACTCGGGTTAAACTTGACTAGCCTAGCATATGCAGATATGGCCTTGGAACACTGAGACCGAAAGTTTGAACGTGAATCATATAGTAGATATGATCAACAAAGAGATGTTCACCATTGAAAACTACTCCATCTCACGTGATGATCGGACATGGTTTAGTTGATATGGATCACGTGATCATTTAGATAACAAGATGGATGTCTATCTAAGTTGGATTTATTTAGTAATATGATTAATTGAACTTTAATTTATCATGAGCTTAGTCCTAATAGTTTTTTGCATATCTATGTTGTTGTAGATCAATGGCCCGTGATACCGTTCCCTTGAATTTTAATGCGTTCCTAGAGAAAGCTAAGTTGAAAGATGATGGTAGCAATTACATGGACTGGGTCCGTAACTTGAGGATTATCCTCATTGCTGCACAGAAGAATTACGTCCTTGAAGCACCGCTAGGTGTACCACCTGCGCCAGCAACTGCAGACATTGTGAATGCCTGGAAGCCGCATGTTGATGACTACTCGATAGTTCAGTGTGCCATGCTTTATGGCTTAGAATCAGGACTTCAAAGACGTTTTGAACGTCATGGAGCATATGATATGTTCCAAGAGTTGAAGTTAATATTTCAAGCAAATGCCCGAGTTGGGAGATATGAAGTATCCAATAAGTTCTATAGTTGGAAAATGGAGGAGAATAGTTCTGTCAGTGAACACATACTCATAATGTCTGGGTACCATAACCACTTGACTCAGCTGGGAGTTAATCTTCCTGATGATAGTGTCATTGACAGAGTTCTTCAATCACTGCCACCAAGCTATAAAGGCTTCGTGATGAACTATAATATGCAAGGGATGGAAAAGACTATTCCCGAGCTCTTCGCAATGCTAAAGGCTGCGGAGGTAGAAATCAAGAAGGAGCATCAAGTGTTGATGGTTAACAAGACCACTAGTTTCAAGAAAAAGGGCAAAGGGAAGAAGCGGAACTTCAAGAAGAATAGCAAGCAAGTTTCTACTCCCGGGAAGAAGCCCAAGTCTGGACCTAAGCCTGAAACTGAGTGCTTCTACTTCAAAGGGACTGGTCACTGGAAGCAGAACTTCCCCAAGTATTTGGCGGATAAGAAGGATGGCAAAGTGAAAGGTATAATTGATATACATCTTATTGGTGTGTACCTTACTAATGCTCGTAGTAGCGCCTAGGTATTTGATACTGGTTCTGTTGCTCATATTTGCAACTCAAAACACGGGCTTATGATTAAGCGAAGATTGGATAAGGACGAGGTGACGATGTGCGTCGGAAATGGTTCCAAGGTCGATGTGATCGCTGTCGGCACGCTACCTCTACATCTACCTTCGGGATTAGTTTTAGAACTGAATAATTTTTATTTGGTTCCAGCATTGAGCATGAACATTATATCTGGATCTTATTTAATGCGATATGGTTATTCATTTAAATCAGAGAATGATGATTGTTCTATTTATATGAATAATATCTTTTATGGTCATGCACCCCTGATGAGTGGTCTATTTTTGTTGAATCTCGGTCGTAGTGATATACATGTTCATAATATTGAAGCCAAAAGATGCAAAGTTGATAATGATAGTGCAACTTGTTTGTGGCACTGCCGTTTAGGTCATATTGGTGTAAAGCGCATGAAGAAACTCCATGTTGATGGGCTTTTGGAATCACTTGATTATGAATCAGTTGGTGCTTGCGAACCATGCCTCATGGGCAAGATGACTAAAACTCCGTTCTCTGGAACAATGGAACGAGCTACTGACTTATTGGAAATGATACATACCGATGTATGCTGTCCAATGAGTGTTGAGGCTCGTGGCGGGTATCGTTATTTTCTGACCTTCACAGATGATTTGAGTAGATATGGGTATATCTACTTAATGAAACATAAGTCTAAAACATTTGAAAAGTTCAAAGAATTTCAGAGTGAAGTGGAAAATCATCATAAGAAGAAAATAAAGTTTCTACGATCTGATCGTGGAGGCGAATATTTGAGCTACGGGTTTGGTCTTCATTTGAAACAATGTGGAATAGTTTCGCAACTCACGCCACCTGGATCACCACAGCGTAATGGTGTGTCCGAACGTCATAACTGTACTTTATTGGATATGGTGCGATCTATGATGTCTCTTGCTAATTTACCACTATCATTTTGGGGTTATGCTTTAGAGACGACTGCATTCACGTTAAATAGGGCACCATCGAAATCCATTGAGACGACACCATATGAACTATGGTTTGGCAAGAAACCTAAGTTGTCGTTCTTAAAGTCTGGGGCCGCGATGCTTATGTGAAAAAGCTTCAACCTGATAAGCTCGAACCAAAATCAAAGAAGTGCGTCTTCGTAGGATACCCAAAGGAAACTGTTGGGTACACTTTCTATAACAGATCCAAAGGCAAGCTATTTGTTGCTAAGAATGGATCCTTTCTAGAGAAGGAGTTTCTCTCGAAAGAAGTGAGTGGGAGGAAAGTAGAACTTGATGAGGTAATTGTACCTTCTCCCGAATTGGAAAGTAGTTCATCACATAAATTAGTTCCACCGATTCCTACACCAATTAGTGAGGAAGCTAATGATGATAATCATGAAACTTTAGATCAAGTTACTACCGAACCTTGTAGGTCATCCAGAGTACGGTCTGCACCAGAGTGGTACGGTAATCCTATTCTGGAAGTCATGTTACAAGACCATCATGAATCTATGAACTACGAGGAAGCGATGATGAGCCCAGATTCCGCAAAATGGCTTGAGGCCATGAAATTTGAGATGGGATCCATGTATGAGAACAAAATGTGGACTTTGGTGGACTTGCCCGATGATCGGCAAGCCATAGAAAATAAATGGATCTTCAAGAAGAAGACTGACGCTGACGGTAATGTTACTGTCTACAAAGCTCGACTTGTTGCGAAAGGTTTTCGACAAGTTCAAGGAGTTGACTATGATGAGACCTTCTCACCCGTAGCGATGCTTAAGTCTGTCTGAATCATGTTAGCAATTGCCGATTGATACGTCTCCAACGTATCTATAATTTTTGATTGTTCCATGCTATTATATTACCCCTTTTGGATGTTTATGGGCTTTATTTAACACATTTATATCGTTTTTGGGACTAATCTACTAACAGGAGGCCCATCCCGTATTGTTGTTTTTTTTGCCTATTTCAGTATTTCGAAGAAAAGGAATATCAAACGGAGTCCAAACGAAATGAAACCTTCGGGAGCGTGATTTTTGGAACGAACGTGATCCAGAGGATTTGGAGTGCAAGTCAAGAAGTAGACGAGGTGGCCACGAGGGTGGAGGGCACGCCAACCCCTACAGGGCACGCCCCCTATCTCGTGGGCCCCTCGGGCTGCCACCGACCTACTTCTTCCTCCCATATATACCCACGTACCCCGA
This sequence comes from Triticum aestivum, assembly GCF_018294505.1. Taxonomy (NCBI): domain Eukaryota; kingdom Viridiplantae; phylum Streptophyta; class Magnoliopsida; order Poales; family Poaceae; genus Triticum; species Triticum aestivum. The sequence continues at coordinate 391,246,873 of NC_057807.1, read as the reverse complement.
AAACATCAAGGGAGCCAACGAAAAACAATTTCCACCGCTGTAACCTTCTGTATCCGCGAGATCCCATCTTGGAGCCTTTGTCGGCCCTCCGCCGGAGGGGGAATCGACCACGGAGGGCTTCTACATCAACACCATAGCCCCTCCGATGAGTTGTGAGTAGTTTACCACAGACCTTCGGGTCCATAGTTATTAGCTAGATGGCTTCTTCTCTCTTTTTGGATCTCAATACCATGTTCTCCCCCTCTCTTGTGGAGATCTATTCGATGTAACTCTTTTTGCGGTGTGTTTGTCGAGATCCAATGAATTGTGGGTTTATGATCAAGTTTATCTATGAGAAATATTTGAATCTCATCTGATTCTTTTATGTATGATTGAGTTATCTTTGCAAGTCTCTTCGAATTATCAGTTTGGTTTGGCCTACTAGATTGATCTTTCTTGCAATGGGAGAAGTGCTTAGCTTTGTTCAATCTTGCGGTGTCCTTACCCAGTGGCAATAGGGGTTGCAAGGCACGTATTGTATTGTTGCCATCGAGGATAAAAAGATGGGGTTTATATCATAATGCATGAGTTTATCCCTCCACATCATGTCATCTTTCTTAATGCATTACTCTGTTCTTATGAACTTAATACTCTAGATGTATGCTAGATAGTTGTCGATGTGTGGAGTAATAGTAGTAGATGCAGGAAGGAGTCGGTCTACATGTCACGGACGTGATGCCTATATACATGATCATGCCTAGATAATCTCATAATTATTCGCTTTTCTATCAATTGCTCGATAGTAATTTGTTCACCCACCGTAATACTTATGCTATCTTGAGAGAAGCCACTAGTGAAACCTATGGCCCCCGGGTCTATCTTTTATCATATAAGCTTTCAATTTACTTTTATTTGCATCTTTACTTTTCCAATATATATTATAAAATACCAAAATATATTTATCTTATCTATCTCTATCAGATCTCACTTTCACAAGTGGCCGTGAAGGGATTGACAACCCCTTTATTGCGTTGGTTGCGAGTTCTTTGTTTGTTTGTGTAGGTGCGTGGGACTTTTGAGGAGCCTCCTTCTAGATTGATACCTTGGTTCTCAAAACTGAGGGAAATACTTACGCTACTATTGCTGCATCACCCTTTCCTCTTCAAGGAAAACCAACACAAGCTCAAGACGTAGCAAGAAGGATTTCTGGCGCTGTTGCCGGCGAGGTCTTCGCTCTAGTCAAGACATACCAAGTACCCATCACAAACTCATCTCCCTCGCATTTACATTATTTGCCATTTGGCTCTCGTTTTCCTCTCCCCCACTTCACCCTTGTCATTTTATTCGCCCTCTCTTTCCCAATCTTCTCCTCTCTCTTTCGCTTGCCTTTTTCTATTTGCTCGTGTGTTAGATTGTTTACTTGTCATTATGGCTAGTCCTCCTATCCTTGTTATTACTCCCGAACATGAAATTTTTAATTTTAAGCAAAGGGAGGGAGAAAATTTAAAAGATGGTTGGCATAGAATTTGCAATGTTCAAAATAAATCTACTAGGAAGCTTTCTACTTCCGTACTCCTTCGCAATTTTTATGTAGGCATCACTCCTTGGAATAGATGCGTTCTTGATACCGTTACTGGAGGGGATTTCTTGAGTAGCCATACGTTTGATGCTTATAATGCCATGTTAGATTTGTTTGGCCCACCACCTCTTTTGGTTAATGGAACTGTTTTAACTTTGGAACATATGATGCAAAGGCTTGAAATTATTGAAAATAAAGTTGCCACTGTTGAGTTGATTGAAAATTTGGATAAAAAGATTAATAATCACATTACCCAATATGGATCTAGGGTTGGAGTTACTTTGAATTTTTTTAAAGAGAAAGAACATATAGTTAATGAAAAAATAGATCTAGACTCTGCAAGAATCGGTAAACCTGAGGATATCATTACCAACTTAGGGTCAGCATTTTCTTCCGTGAAAAACACTCCAAATCCTCCTACAAAAACTGCCAAATTTATCTATGTTCCTAAAAATAAGGGTGAATCTTCTAGTAAGGGGAATGCGGATCTCAAATCAATAAGTGTTCATCCCAGTTGTCTCTCTATCATTAAGGAACCTTTTGCTACAAATAAATTTCTTGAATTCTTGCCTAAGGATTTAATCATTGCTAAAAAGGGAGAAACCCCTAAAAATTATAAGTGCTCTATTGAGGAATTGAGTGCCAAAGATGACACTACTCAGATCTATCTTCGCTTTTATGCTTAGCTAGGGGCGTTAAACGATAGCGCTAGTTGGGAGGCAACCCAATTTTATTTGTGTCTTTTTGTTTTTCTTTCTATTTAGTAATAAATTTTGCATCTACCTTTTGTTTAGATGTGTTTTTATGTCTTAATTAGTGTTTGTGCCAAGTAGAACCTATAGGATAACCTACGATGATAGTTAATTTGATTCTGCTGAAAAACAGAAACTTTGCGCGCGCGAAATTAGTTTTGTTAAATCACATAAACGTGATTTTGCATTGATTCTTTTTGCTGTAAATCAATAAACAAATTGTCCAGGACTTCCTATTTTGGTAGGAATTTTAGAGTTCTATAAGTTTGCGTTAGTTACAGATTGCTACAGATTGTTCTGTTTTTGACAGATTCTGTTTTTCGTGTGTTGTTTGCTTATTTTGATGCATCTATGGCTAGTATTAAGTGGTATGAACCATAGAGAACTTGAAATACAGTAGGTTTAACACCAATATAAATAAATAATGAGTTCATTACAGTACCTTATGGGATGGTTTTGCTTTCTTTCACTAACAGAGCTTATGAGATTTCCTGTTGAGTTTTGTGTTGTGAAGTTTTCTAGTTTCGGGTAAAGATTTGATGGACTATGGAATAAGGAGTGGCAAAAGCCTAAGCTTTGGGATGCCCATGGCACCCCAAGATATTTAAGAGTAGCCAAAATCCTAAGCTTGGGGATGCCACCGGAAGGCATCCCCTCTTTCATCTTTGTTTATCGGTAACTTTACTTGGAGCTATATTTTTATTCACCACATGATATGTGTTTTGCTTGGAGCGTTGTGTATGATATTAGTATTTGATTTTTAGTTTTCCACAATAATCCTTGCTGTACACACCTTTTGGGAGAAGCCCACTTGATTAGAATTTATTAGAATATGCTATGTGCTTCACTTATATCTTTTGAGCTTGATAGTTTTTGCTCTAGTACTTCACTTATATCTTTTAGAGCACGGCGGTGGCTTAATTTTGTAGAAATTGCTAGTCTCTCATGCTTCACTTATATTATTTTGAGAGTCCCTTAGAACAGCATGGTATTTGCTATGGTTATAAAATTGGTCCTAGAATGGTAGGCATCCAAGTTGGGTATAATAAAAACTATCATAGAAAGTGAATTGGATGCTATGATCAATTTGATACTTGATAATTGTTTTGAGATATGGAGGTAGTGATATTAAAGTCATGCTAGTTGGGTGATTATGAATTTAAAGAATGCTTGTGTTGAAGTTTGTGATTCCCGTAGCATGCACGTATGGTGAACCGCTTTGTGATGAAGTTGGAGCACAATTTTATTTATTGATTGTCTTCCTTATGAGTGGCGGTCGGGGACGAGCAATGGTCTTTTCCTACCAATCTATCCCCCTAGGAGCATGCACATAATACTTTTTTTGATGACTTGTAGATTTTTGCAATAAGTATATGAGTTCTTTTGACTAATGTTGAGTCCATGGAGTATACGCACTCTCACCCTTCCACCATTGCTAGCCTCTCTTGTGCCCCGCAACTTTCGCCTGTACCATACACCCACCATATACCTTCCTCAAAACGGCCATCATACCTACCTATTATGGCATTTCCATAGCCATTCTGAGATATATTACCAAGCAACTTTCCACCGTTCCATTTATATGACACACATCATCATTGTCATATTGCTCTTTGCATGATCATGTAGTTGACATCGTATTTGTGGCAAGGCCACCTTCATAATTTTCATACATGTCACTCTTAATTCATTGCATATCCGGTACACCGCCGGATGCATTCATATAGAGTCATATCTTGTTCTAAGTTTTGAGTTGCAATTCTTGAGGTTGAAAGTAAATAAAAGTGTGATGATCTTCATTATTAGAGCATTGTCCCAGTGAGGAAAGGATGATGGAGACTATGATTCCCCCACAAGTCGGGATGAGACTTCGAACTTTACAAAAAAAAGAGAAAGGCCAAAAGAAAAAAAGGAAAAAAGAATAAAAAAAGAATAAAAATGAGAGAAAAAGAGAGAAGGGACAATGCTACTATCCATTTACCACACTTGTGCTTCAAAGTAGCACCATGATCATCATGATAGAGAGTCTCCTATGTTGTCACTTTCATATACTAGTGGGAATTTTTCATTATAGAACTTGGCTTGTATATTCCAATGATGGGCTTCCTCAAAATGCCCTAGGTCTTCGTGAGCAAGCGAGTTGGATGCACACCCACTTAGTTTCTTTTGTTGAGCTTTCATATATTTATAGCTCTAGTGCATCCGTTGCATGGCAATCCCTACTCACTCACAATGATATCTATTAATGGGCATCTCCATAGCCCGTTGATACGCCTAGTTGATGTGAGACTATCTTCTCCGTTTTGTCTTCTCCACAACCACCATTCTATTCCACATATAGTGCTATGTCCATGGCTCACGCTCATGTATTGCGTGAAAGTTGAAAAAGTTTGAGATTACTAAAGTATGAAACAATTGATTGGCTTGTCATCGGGGTTGTGCATGATCAAAAACTTTGTGTCATGAAGATAGAGCAACAGCGAGACTATATGATTTTGTAGGGATAACTTTCTTTAGCCATGTTATTTTGAGAAGACATGATTGCTTTGATTAGTATGCTTGAAGTATTACTATTTCTTATGTCAATATGAACTTTTATTTTGAACCATTTGGATCTGAACAGTCATGCCACAATAAAGAAAATTACATTGAGAATTATGCTAGGTAGTATTCCACATCAAAAATTCTATTTTTATCAATTACCTACTCGAGGACGAGCAGGAATTAAGCTTGGGGATGCTTGATACGTCTCCAACGTATCTATAATTTTTGATTGTTGCATGCTATTATATTACCCCTTTTGGATGTTTATGGGCTTTATTTTACACATTTATATCATTTTTGGGACTAACCTACTAACCTGAGGCCCAGCCTGTATTGCTGTTTTTTTGCCTATTTTCAGTATTTCGAAGAAAAGGAATATCAAACGGAGTCCAAACGGAATGAAACCTTCGGGAGCGTGATTTTTGGAATGAATGTGATCCAGAGGACTTGGAGTGCAAGTCAAGAAGCAGCCAAGGTGGCCACGAGGGTGGAGGGCGTGCCCACCCCTACAGGGCGCGCCCCTATCTCGTGGGCCCCTTGGGCGGCCACCGACCTACTTCTTCCTCCTATATATACCCACGTACCCCGAAAACATCCAGGGAGCCAATGAAAAACAATTTCCACCGCCGTAACCTTTTGTATCCGCGAGATTCCATCTTGGAGCCTTCGTCGGCGCTCCGCCGGAGTGGGAATCGACCACGGAGGGCTTCTACATCGACACCATAGCTCCTCCAATGAGTTGTGAGTAGTTTAGCAGAGACCTTAGGGTCCTTAGTTATTAGCTAGATGGCTTCTTCTGTCTTTTTGGATCTCAATACCATGTTCTCCCCCTCTCTTGTGGAGATCTATTTGATGTAACTCTTTTTGCGGTGTGTTTGTCGAGATCCGATGAATTGTGGGTTTATAATAAAGTTTATCTATGAGAAATATTTAAATCTCCTCTAAACTCTTTTATGTATGATTGAGTTATCTATGCAAGTTTCTTCGAATTATCAGTTTGGTTTGGCCTACTAGATTGATCTTTCTTGTAATGGGAGAAGTGCTTAGCTTTGGGTTCAATCATGCGGTGTCTTTACCCAGTGACAATAGGGGTTGCAAGGAACATATTGTATTGTTTCCATCGACGATAAAAAGATGGGGTTTATATCATATTGCATGAGTTTATCCCTCTACATCATGTCATCTTTCTTAATGCGTTATTCTGTTCTTATGAACTTAATACTCTAGATGCATGCTGGATAGCGGTTGATGTGTGGAGTAATAGTAGTAGATGCAGGCAGGAGTCGGTCTAGTTGTCGCGAACGTGATGCCTATATACATGATCATGCCTAGATAATCTCCTAATTATTTGCTTTTCTATCAATTGCTCGACAGTAATTTGTTCACCCACCTGTTGACATCAGATTTTGGCATAGTCAAGAACTTATTTAAAATGGCCTCAAATGGAGAAGTGTTATACATGAAAAAGTTTCGTATTGTCGATATGAACATCTTTGATGTTTGGGCCATTGCCATCTGATCTCATCTCGAAGGCCGAAGTTGTGTTCGAAATACTGAGATTTTGTATTTAGAACACTATTCGGCACACTATGCCCCCAAGATTGCCTCGTATGGAAAAATGATATACACGGATTGTCTTCGTCTCGTCGAAACGATCGATTTTGATATAAGAATCGTTCCAATCCGAGTTTGTATGCAAAAATGAGAGCCATCTGAATACAGCACTATCACGAGCCAAAAGTGGCGCGCCCCACCAGACACCGTGTCTGATGGGTAGCGCGAATACCAGCCTATGTTGCACGAGCGATTTGACCCTCAATATGAACTCTAATCAAAAACTGTTCAACATAAAAGTTGTTCGTCTTGTCGAAACAGTCAAGATTGCTTTTGCGCTCGTTTCCATCCGAGGTTGTTTACCACCTCAAAAGTTACCCGCAAGGTGCAGCCAGTTTAAACCGAACAGTTTTGGAAAGTTCAGACAAAACCAATCCGAATTTGACTAGGGTTTTGGACGTGAATCCAAGCCTTTTCCTTGCACAGGAAGTCCAGCCGCCTCTTATATACTTGAGGGGTGATGGCCGATTGAACAACACCAATTGAACAAGCACATCTAATACTTTTTCGTGTTCATCTACTTTTATCTCTCCCCTTGTATCTTTCTTCTCGTTCTTCGTCGTTCTTCAAGATTGGAGGCTGCGAATCCACGAGGCTCTAGGGGCGGTAAGGCCGACCTCGAGCAGCCAATCGTCGCCGCGAGCCCTGATGGGGTCCCTCCCGGGCGAGCGGGGCGTCTGGTCCCAAAAGCGCCGGCTTGCTGTCTTGCGTATCGCGCTGGAAGTCGGCCTCCCGCGGTGTGAGTTGCGGAGCATCTCCCCCGGCGCCGCGGGTACACATCGACGTGTTCGTGTGACGCGTTCCAGCGTCAACACACTTTTTGGCGACTCCGCTGGGGACGAAGCTTCGAACGGTCTCCGGCCTGTTCTTGCTACGAAGAGATCGTCATCTAGGGTTTGCAGTCTACAAAGATAATATGAATACACAATCCCTTTATGTAGATGCAAATAATTCATATGGTGTTACTAGATCGTTCAATGAGTATACTCTATCAGCCAACCCTAGTTTTTTCAATCATGCAACTAACTACGTGCAAGGGCCGATTCAAAGTAATTTATATACTTCAAGTTCTTATGATATTAGTAACATACACCATATGTATCCCAACTCACATGCATCGGCAACCCAGCAAATTCATATGCCGATGAGCAACATGATGAGTTCTATTAATCAATATGAAACACCCCAAGTTAGAATTTCCAATGCCATACAAGAAAGTGTTTCACCCTTTTATTCATCGGCAGCTAATGTGCAATATAGTAATCCAACCATGCCGATGAATGAGAGAATTGGCCATGCTACTAGTGGCTATTTGGCCAGTTACTCTCAACCATCATATGCTACACCTCATGTTACTAATTCTTCAGCACCATACACAACTGTAGATGCTCATAATTCGGCTTCACACCTTCCTGGTTATAGCCGAATGAATGTAAACTTTACAGGAGCGGTTGTGCCCAACATTGTAGAAGATGAGGTAGTGGTGGCTGCATTGAAGAGTTTAGCCCAAAATAAGAGAATTAGTGCTCTTTGCCTTGAACAACATGAAAAGGGGCTATTTCCTGATTATGCCACAATAAAAGCTGGAATTTTGCAAGAAGATGAATCTTTCCCAATTGATAAAATTGGCGAGCAAAAGTATGGTCTTACAACAATGCATATGCCTTCACCTAGTACTACATCATATTATACACCCCCTACACAATTGCAAAATTTCGGCAACACCCGTGTGTCATTGCCGAAAGAATCTAAAAGCATTGGGGGGCAATCATATCTGGAGTGGGCTGAAATTGAGAAAAAGCTTAAAGCTAATTTTGCCGCTTGTCGTCAGAAACAAATAGAAAAAGAATTGGCTCAGATAAAATAGCATTGCCAATTGGTAGTATCAATGAAAAGAAGGATGATTCAAAACATGAAAGTGCTTCGGTTGAAAAATCCGAATCAAGTAGTATATATTCTGAATCCATCAAATCCAATGAGGCAAGCATTATTGAGAAAGGGCATGGCAAGCATAGGAAAACAATAGTGCTTGATTTTTCTGAAGTTAATGGAACCTACTTCCTGCCCTATGAGTTCCGTGCCGTAGAAATTGACAAACTTCAAGGACAAGAACAAGTAGCCAAACAAAGTTCGGCCGACAAAAATCTTCAAAGCAATGATGCACGGATTCAAGAAAAAGATGATGACAAGGTATTGGGGAGCCATCCAAAGACGAACCAAGATGTTCTTCAAATGGCACCACCATCATGTTCTCCCAACATATTTGAAGAGGTATGCATAGCGAGTAATTTACCTATTTGCAGATTTGGTCGCAACTTCATTATTGATGTATCTATAAGAAATATTCTCATAAGTAATTTTGAAAGACCAATGAAGAAGGGTAATTTACTTGTTAGCAATAAAATTGTTATGGAACATATCGGTCAAACCATTGCGCCATTTATAAAGACCGATAATGACTTATTGTTACAGCCAAAGCTTTCCCCGTTGCTTTATCTAAAGTTCATATCTAGTTGGGTAGCTTTGCTTATTTCATACTTGGCTTGCACTTGGTCTCAACTGAGACATGTACGTTCTAAATATCTTCGTTTCAGAAATTTAAAGCCAAGATTAAATTCTATTGAGAAAACCGATGCTAATACAATATCTTATCCAAAGACATCGGAGATAGAGTGGAAAACACAATGCATAGCCGAATGGGGAGATTCCAAATCTGAACCATTCGTTTGCTTATCTCCAAAGCCGTTCAATCAGCAAGATCGGCTAGGAAACAAGAAGTATACTATCAATTCAAGCCTGTGTGATAAAATATTTGATTTGTTGCTGAAAAATAATTACATTACAATTCTTGATCACCATGTTAAGCCATCAATCCAAGGACGAATGTATTGTAAGTTGCATGATTTGTTCAAGCATAATTTTGAGGATTGCAACATGTTTCGTCAAATAGTTAAATCGGCCATTGAAAAAGGACGATTGAAGTTTGTTGAAACACCAAGAGATGACCAGTCTATTCCGATTGGTCCCGATGGCAAAACGTTTTTACATCGGCTGCTTCAAGCCGATCCATTTAAAAAGAATGTAAAAGTTGCAGGTGATGGGATCAAGCTTACAAGTAAAGAAGTTGTTGAAGAGCATAACAAGCATAATCTTGAGGGCGGGAGTTCCATCGAAGCTACAATGGAGACGCCAAGGACTGGGGGGCAGCAAGCAAATCTAATGATCGATGAAAGCAAAGCAAAAGAAAACAAAGGCCGGAATAAGTGCAAGTGTAAGAGATCAAAAATCACCTTTGCTGAACTATTGGATAAATATCAAAAGAAGAGTGAAGAGAAGAATGCTTATCGACCAAATCATGCAAAGAAACCAAGATCACCCCCAAGGCGCAAATATGAGGATCGGTATTGGCAAAGTGATAATTTTAATGCAACATATTCATATCCTTATTTTGGGCCGCCGATGCCAATGCCGTGGATACCTCCCTATGCTCATATAGATACATATTCATCATGGGACATGTATGATACAAGGGTACATTCTCCATCTTATTCTAGACCATCTCACCAATACTATGCAGCTCCAAGGAGATCAACATTTGAACAATCACGCGTCAAAGACTGTTTCTATCATAAGGAATCGGTCCAGAGCTCAAGAAATAAGAAAGAGGTGGTAAAGCAAGTTTACCGCGTGAAAAGAGATGGTCGTAAGTGTGCTGCTTCAGATTTGATCTCAAATAACAAAGAGCCAATTAAAGTGTTGACATTGGCTACAAAAGGCAAAGAAGTGAAGCAATCAACTCATAAAAATCAGAGTGCCAAATCTGAAGAAAAGAAGTTGAGGGTGCACAAGGCCCAAAAAGAGTTGCCATTGGTTGAAACAAAATCGCAGCCGAGATGCCCACTCGGTTTATCATATTGGCAAAAGAAAAAATTACAAAATCTTAGTGCACAAGAGCTGAAAAAGAAGAACATGGCATGGGTTCCCAAGAAGATCAATCAACACAAAAATGATGTGCATGCTTCTGTTGCAACAAGTACAATAAAAGTGAAGAAGGAAAATAATGAAAGCAACAAACAATTAAGCCGAAGGTGCGCATCACAACATCAAAATCTTCGGTTAGCACATCATCCATTTTCTTCAACCATGTCGTTGATGCCTTTGCCATGGAATTCATCCCTAGGTATGATCAATTACCCTTCATTGATTTATTTTGATCCATGGATGCAACATAATTTTCTATATCATGAGAGAGTATTACCAAATTACCATACATTTGGTTAGTTACATTGTTGCTAATACAAAGGGGCCAAAATATTTTATTCCTATTTTATTTGTTTATTTCGGCTATACATACTTTGGTGGATGAATTCTACATGGACCTCATGTTAATGGCTAATATTTATCTATTGCACTAAGAATATATCAAAGCATGGCCGGTGTAGTATCCTAACATCGTCATTAGTTCAATTGGAGACCAAAACAAGCCTTATGCCACTTAAAATATTTTTACACAATAATCAAAGCCGAATATGAAATTTATTCGGTTTGGAGCTTTTGGTTGCTATAGGTGCTATACAGATTGAGGCTTTCAGTGATTCGTTATAAGTAGTGCAACAAATATCCAAGGGTTATCAATGTTTTGACGAGTCACTTATAGTTTATCTTAAGGTATGTCTAGATGCAAAATTACCTTGGGTTGCTATAAAATTGTTCATATTTTTGGACATGACAATTTGAAAGAGTTGGCACAGCAAGCATCCGACTACTATGTTAATCATGGTGTGTTGCATTTCTATCAATAGCCGATGCTTAGTCTCGTCAGAATAGGTAAGGCCGAACCGAAGTCCACCGCTTCGGCCACTAATGAATTTTTCTTATACAGGCAAAAATAAGGATTGGAGAAAGTTTATTATTGATTATCAGCAAAATCCTAGCAAAAGGGTGAATAATATGGTTCCAAGGATGACCTTGAGATACATATCTATGGGAATTCATCATCGGATTGTTAAGGAAGTTGAGAAAGTTTCACCCAAGCTTGCGTCAAAATATTCACACAAGCAATGGCCGATATAAACTTATCGTCCTAAGAATATGCCAAAATGGACGGTGGAGTGTTGACATCATCCTTAGAGCAAGCTATGTGCAAGTTATTTTTCGGCACACAGGCTTTGCCGAAAAACAGGGGGGCATGTGTTGACATCAGATTTTGGCACAGTCAAGAACTTATTTAAAATGGCCTCAAATGGAGAAGTGTTATACAAGAAAAAGTTTCGTATTGTCGATACGAACATCTTTGAAGTTTGGGCCATCGCCATCTGATCTCATCTCGAAGGCCGAAGTTGTGTTCGAAATACTGAGATTTTGTATTCGGAACACTATTCGGCACATTACGCCCCCAAGACTGCCTCGTATGGAAAAATGATATACATGGATTGTCTTCGTCTCGTCGAAAAGATCGATTTTGATATAAGAATCATTCCAATCCGAGTTTGTATGCAAAAGTTAGAGCCATCTGAATACAGCACTATCACGAGTCAAAAGTGGCGCGCCCCACCAGACACCGTGTCTGATGGGTAGCGTGAATACCAGCCTGTGTTGCACGAGCGATTTGACCCTCAAGATGAACTCTAATAAAAAATTGTTTAACATAAAAATTGTTCGTCTCGTCAAAACAGTCAAGATTGCTTTTGAGCTCGTTTCCATCCGAGGTCGTTTACCACCTCAAAAGTTACCCGCAAGGTGCAGCCAGTTTAAACCGAACAGTTTTGGAAAGTTCGGACAAAACCAATCCGAATTTGACTAGGGTTTTGGACGTGAATCCAAGCCTTTTCCTTGCACGGAAGTCCAGCCGCCTCTTATATACCTGAGGGGTGATGGCCGATTAAACAACACCAATCGAACAAGCACATCTAATACTTTTTCGTGTTCATCTACTTTTATCTCTCCCCTTGTATCTTTCTTCTCGTTCTTCATCGTTCTTCAAGATTGGAGGCTGCGAATCCACGAGGCTCTAGGGGCGGTAAGGCCGACCTCGAGCAACCAATCGTCGCCGCGAGCCCTGACGGGGTCCCTCCCGGGCGAGCGGGGCGTCTGGTCCCAAAAGCGCCGGCTTGCTGTCTTGCGTATTGCGCTGGAAGTCGGCCTCCCGCGGTGTGAGTTGCGGAGCATCTCCCTCAGTGCCACGGGTACACATCGACGTGTTCGTGTGACACGTTCCAGCGTCAACACCACTGTAATACTTATGGTATCTTGAGAGAAGCCACTATTGAAACCTATGGCCCTCGGGTCTATCTTTTATCATATAAGCTTTCAATTTACTTTTATTTGCATCTTTACTTTTCCAATCTATATTATAAAATACCAAAAATATACTTATCTTATCTATCTCTATCAGATCTCACTTTCGCAAGTAGCCGTGAAGGGATTGACAACCCCTTTATTGCGTTGGTTGCGAGTTCTTTGTTTGTTTGTGTAGGTGCGTGGGACTTTTGAGGAGCCTCCTACTGGATTGATACTTTGGTTCTTAAAACTGAGGGAAATACTTACGCTACTATTGCTGCATCACCCTTTCCTCTTCAAGGAAAACCAACGCAAGCTCAAGACGTAGCACCGATTTTTATGATTATGAAATTTGGCAAATGGATGTCAAAACTGCATTCCTTAATGGATTTCTTAAAGAAGAGTTGTATATGATGCAACCAGAAGGTTTTGTCGATCCAAAAGGTGCTAACAAAGTGTGCAAGCTCCAGCGATCCATTTATGGACTGGTGCAAGCCTCTCGGAGTTGGAATATACGCTTTGATAATGTGATCAAAGCATATGGTTTTATATAGACTTTTGGAGAAGCCTGTATTTACAAGAAAGTGAGTGGGAGCTCTGTAGCATTTCTAGTATTATATGTGGATGACATATTGTTGATTGGAAATAATACAGAATTTCTGGATAGCATAAAAAGATACTTGAATAAGAATTTTTCAATGAAAGACCTCGGTGAAGCTGCTTACATATTGGGCATCAAGATCTATAGAGATAGATCAAGACGCTTAATTGGACTTTCACAAAGCACATACCTTGATAAAGTTTTGAAGAAGTTCAAAATGGATTAGTCAAAGAAAGGGTTCTTGCCTGTGTTACAAGGTGTGAAGTTGAGTCAGACTCAATGTCCGACCACTGCAGAAGATAGAGAGAAAATGAAAGTCATTCCCTATGCTTCAGCCATAGGTTCTATCATGTATGGAATGATGTGTACCAGACCTGATGTGTGCCTTGCTATAAGTATAGCAGGGAGGTACCAAAGTAATCCAGGAGTGGAATACTGGACAACGGTCAAGAACATCCTGAAATACCTGAAAAGGACTAAGGATATGTTTCTCATTTATGGAGGTGACAAAGAGCTTGTCGTAAATGGTTACGTCGATGCAAGCTTTGAGACTGATCCGGATGACTCTAAGTCGCAAACCAGATACGTATTTATACTAAATGGTGGAGCTGTCAGTTGGTGCAGTTCCAAGCAGAGTGTTGTGGCGGGATCTACATGTGAAGAGGAGTACATAGCTGCTTCGGAAGCAGCAAATTAAGGAGTCTGGATGAAGGAGTTCATATCTGATGTAGGTGTAATACCTAGTGCATCGGGTCTAATGAAAATCTTTTGTGACAATACTAGAGCAATTGCCTTGGCAAAGGAATCCAGATTTCACAAGAGAACCAAACACATCAAGAGACGCTTCAATTCCACCTAACATCAAGTCAAGGAGGAAAACATAGAGATTTGCAAGATACATACGGATATGAATGTGGCAGACCCGTTGACTAAACCTCTTCCACGAGCAAAACATGATCAGCACCAAGACTCCATGGGTGTTAGAATCATTACTTTGTAATCTAGATTATTGACTCTAGTGCAAGTGGGAGACTGAAGGAAGTATGCCCTAGAGGCAATAATAAAGTTGTTATTTATATTTCCTTATATCATGATAAATGTTTATTATTCAAGCTAGAATTGTATTAATTGGAAACTTAGTACATGTGTGAATACATAGACAATACATAGTGTCCCTTGTGTGCCTCTACCTGACTAGCCCGTTAATCAAAGATGGTTATGTTTCCTAACCATGGACATGTGTTTCATTTGATTAACGGGATCACATCCTTAGAGAATGATGTGATGGACAATACCCATCCATTAGCTTAGCATTACGATCTTTACAGTTTTATTGCTACTGCTTTCTTCATGACTTATACATGTTCCTCTGAATATGAGATTATGCAACTCCCTAATGCCGTAGGAACACCTTATGTGCTATCAAACATCACAACGTAACTGGGTGATTATAAAGATGCTCTACAAGTGTCTCCGAAGGTGTTTGTTGAGTTGGCATAGATCAAGATTAGGATTTGTCACTCCGTGTATCGGAGAGGTATCTCTGGGACCTCTCGGTAATACTCATCACTATAAGCCTTGCCCGCAATGTGATTAATGAGTTATTCACGGGATGAAGCATTACAGAACAAGTAAGGAGATTTGCCGGTAACAAGATTGAACTAGGTATGATTATACCGATGATCGAATCTCGAGCAAGTAACATACCCATGACAAAGGGAACATAGTTGTTGTGCGGTTTGACCAATAAAGATCTTCGTAGAATATGTAGGAGCCAATATGAGCATCCAAGTTCCGCTATTGGTTATTAATCGGAGATGTGTCTCAATCATGTCTACATAGTTCTCGAACCCGTAGGGTTCGCGCGCTTAACGTTCGATGACGATTTGTATTAAGAGTTATGTTTTTTTGATGACCGAAGTTTGTTTGGAGTCCCGGATGAGATCATGGACGTGACGAGGAGTCTCAAAATGGTCGAGACATAAAGATTGATATATTGGAAGGTTATGTTCGGACACCGGAATGGTTTCGGAAAAGTTCGGACATTTTCCAGAGTACTAGGAGGTTACCGGAACCACCCGGGGGATTGATGGGCCTTCATGGGCCTTAGTGGAAGAGAGGAGGTGGCGGCCAGGTGGAGCCCCCCCGCCAGCATAAGGGGTGGGGGGCACAGGCCCCCTTTCCTCTTTCTCCTCCACCTCTTTCCGTCTTCTCCTATTCCGGAAAGGAAAGGGGAATCCTACGAGGACTAGGGAGTCCTAGTAGGACTTCCCACACTTGGCACGCCCCCTTGGCCGACCGTCTCCTCCCCTCCTCCTTTATATACAGGGGCAGGGGCACCCCAAAGGCACACCAAGATTTCTCTTAGCCGTGTGCGGTGCCCCCTTCCATAGTTTACTCCTCCGGTCATAGCGTCGTAGTGCTAGGCGAAGCCCTGCGTGGATCACATCATCAACACCGTCGCCATGCCGTCGTGCTGATGGAACTCTCCCTCGACCCTCTACTGGATCAAGAGTTTGAGGGACGTCATCGAGCTAAACGTGTGCTGAACACGGAGGTGATGTTTGGTACTTGGATCGGTTGGATCATGAAGACGTTTGACTACATCAACCGCGTTAACTAACACTTCCTCTTTCGGTCTACGAGGGTACGTGGACAAACTCTCCCGCTCTCGTTGCTATGCATCTCCTAGATAGATCTTGCGTGATCATAGGAATTTTTTTGAAATTGCATGCTACATTCCCCAACATGAAGCACTTATGCAACTTTTCTATCATGAACACTTAGTGCTACTTTCAAGCACTTTACATGTGTACTCTAAAAAGGATAATGGCATTGCTCATTGTCTCGTTCACTTTTTTTGTGCTTCCTTGATAGATCCTCTTTTATTTAGCTCCTCCTTTATGCATCCTTTTTCCTTTTCTTTTTATTATTCACCTCCGTGGTGCATATTTTATTTTCTGTCAAAGAAAAATTTAACACATTACAATGATGACACTTTCTCAACTTCATCTAAATGCAAACATAGCTCTTACTATGAACATGAAAATATCGCACTATATGATGCCTCTAGCAGTGTACCAGGATGTGCAATGATCTAGTGTAGCAGCATGAGCAAATATCCTAGCCATAAGAAAACAAAGCTAGCTATAATGATCAGGAAAAGCATATGACAATGAAAACATATCTCTAGTCATGTAACATAAATTGTAGTGCATGGAAATTTATTCGGAATGCCTACGGAAATGCCATTAGTAGGAGGTATGGTGGCTGTTTTGAGGAGATGTTTGAGTTTGTGTGTAGGAGAACAAGAGGATGTCCTCTCGCGGGGTTGTGGGTACTAGAGAATGATGCACCATGTCTCAATGTGAGATTGGGAAATGCTTAGTACCGAAGAGGCTAGCAAATAAACAGTTTATGGGGTGGAAGCTTAGAGCTCAAAGACATGCATTAATCACAAAGAACACATCAACCAAATAAGTGCCTCATGGCATTACTAGAGCATAGTATAACAAGCCAAGTATCCCATGAGAATTGATTGGTAGGTTTAAAACCATCATTCGCTCCAGGCAAAATCTATGATGGTTGAGTGCAAATAAAATTAAGTGGTTTCAGCTTCTCATTAGAATCCTCAATTTTTCGTTATTTTGGTGAAAGAAAGGCAACATTTTATAACATTATTTCTAAATAATAGTAGCTACTTTGCATACAAATCCATAGTGATAAGAATTTCTCAAAATCAAAGCCAAAAATCCACAACTATTGAAATACACTCTTATTTCAGTGTTTCCGTCAAGTTAATTACCATCCTAAGCATGCAAGACTTAATGTCCAGTATAAAATCAAGATAATAACCTCAAGATATATCATTAGAAGATGTGTCAACCAAGTCCTATGACCTTCTAACAAAGTATAAGTGAATCATAGAAAGTTATAACAGCAAAACACCACTTCCATTACTATAGCGGATAAAAGTGTCGAGTAAAATAATCAAGCCAAGAACTCTGCCTATATATAATTATGCAAATTACCAGAGGTGATGATTACATTTGTTCAAAAAAAAAGATGATCCAAAGTTATGCAAACAAAGCAAAACTAGATGCAAAGGAGGTTCAAGAGGAGTCATATAGTGGTTGTTGATGTAGAACAAGGATGCCCAAGGTATCCCCAATCTTAGAATTTTTGGTCTTCTTAGAATTGAAGTGGGGGTGACTTGGGCATCCCCAAGCTTGAATTTGGAAAACTCATGTTGATTATGATAGTGATGTCATCCCTAATGAAGTTAACCTCATAGAAACAGTAAAGCTCATGGGAGGTGGTGTGTTCGGGTTAGTCCATAAATAAAATAATAATTCTACTTGCTGTATATAAATGATGTCAGGATGGCATAACAGTAGTTGCATCAAAGGCTACAACTACATATCACGCGCTCCACAATCGTTGCTTCCCCACACCAGTTGCAATGGAGATGAATGGTTTCCCCATGAACACGACATAAAACTTTAGGGTTCTTTGTTACTCCCAATTGTAATGATCGGGAAAGGAGGGAAATAGGTAATATCACTACAAACCTCCAAGATCTCACTATCACACCAATAGTAATTTCCTCAAGTCCAAAAAGTGACTAATGATGAGTGGTCGAGCTTCACAACACCACGAGGAGATCAACACAACAAATAAAAATAGGATGTTCAATCCATTTATAGGCATTCAGTTCTAATCATGCAAGGGTTCATCCATATCCTCAACAAGTAATGCAACTACTCAAACATGTAAAGGATAACACCGAAGAAAGGGATGATACAAGACGACACCAAGTCAGAGAAGGAGAAAGGCATGGCGACGCCTATGGTGATGGCACCGGTGGAGATGGTAATGGCCCGAAGGCCGGTGCAGCGTAGTGGCAGAGCCTCCTCTTCCTTATTCTTGTCTTGACTCTTCTTCTATGGATGTGGTCTTAAAGAAGCAATGGAGATTAATCTTAGATGACAATGGTTGGTTACCGGCTGCTAGGGTTGAGGGTGTATATCTAGGAGCTCTCCCAAAGCCTCCTTCATAGATGCATCTCTTTTCTTTTGATCCAAGGGCTTTATATGAGCAAAATCCTATCCCAATACCTCCCTTGGTGTCCAAAGAAGTCGTGGAACAAATAGGGATGAAATCCATGAAGTATAGCGTGTGATCTAGGCAAATTCACAGTTTTCTAGGCCTGGTATGACCGCTGGTCATACCTAACACGTTTATTTTCTCTGGACCCCTTTACTAAACTGGCGTCATTTCTTCATACAAACTTTGATTTTGACATTCGTGGACTCTTTGGATTCAAGTGAATGACCCTGATGCATCTGGGGTGTTGAATTTTCCATTTCAGCACTCCAAAAATATATGATATTTAACACTTCAAAATGACTATGTCTGGTGCCTGGAAGTCCTCCATATTGATCTCAAACTTGGACATCGTGCTTGGTCTATGGTTGCTCCAAAACACCTATAGACACAACAAAACAAAGGAACTAACAAAAACTACAAACTATGCCATGCTCACAATGAGAAAAGTAAAAACTGGAAATCACGCATAATGGACATGTACTTGGTTTAGTGGGACATGATATATGGAGATAATATGTAACAAATGAGCTCCGAAAATTGTTGGGGAACGTAGTAATTTCAAAAAAATTCCTACTTACACGCAAGATCATGGTGATGGCATAGCAACGAGAGGAGAGAGTGTTGTCCACGTACCCTCGTAGACCGTAAGCGGAAGCGTTATGACAACGCGGTTGATGTAGTCGTACGTCTTCATGATCCGACCGATCCAAGTACCGAACGTACGGCACCTCCGAGTTCAGCACACGTTCAGCTCGATGACGATCCCCGGGCTCCGATCCAGTAAAGCTTCGGGGATGAGTTCCATTAGCATGACGGTGTGGTGACGATGATGATGCTCTACCGGCACAGGGCTTCGCCTAAACTCCACGACGATATGACCGAGGTGGAATATGGTGGAGGGGGGCACCGCACATGGCTAACGAACGATCCGTAGATCAACTTGTGTTGTTGTGCCTAGAGGTGCCCCCCTGCCCCCGTATATAAAGGAGGGAGGGGGAGGTGCGGCCGGCCAGGAGGGGCGCGCCAGGAGGAGTCCTCCTCCCACCGGGAGTAGGACTCCCCCCCTTCCTTGTTGGAGTAGGAGAGAAGGAAAGAGGGGGAGAGGAGGAAGGAAAAGGGGGCTGCACCCCTTGTCCAATTCGGACCAGAAGGGGGCTGCGCACCTCCTTCCTTTCAGCCTCTCTCCTCTATTCCAGTATGGCCCAATAAGGCCCATATACTCCCCGGCGAATTTCCGTAACTCTCTGGTACTCCGAAAAATACCCGAATCACTCGGAACCTTTCCGAACTCCGAATATAGTCGTCCAATATATCGATCTTTACGTCTCGACCATTTCGAGACTCCTCATCATGTCCCCGATCTCATCCGGGACTCCGAACTCCTTAGGTACATCAAAACTCATAAACTCATAATATAACTGTCATCGAAACCTTAAGCGTGCGGACCCTATGGGTTCGAGAACTATGTAGACATGACCTAGAACTATTCTTGGTCAATAACCAATAGCGGAACCTGGATGCCCATATTGGTTCCTACATATTCTACGAAGATCTTTATCGGTCAAACCGCATAACAACATACGTTGTTCCCTTTGTCATCGGTATGTTACTTGCCCGAGATTTGATCGTCGGTATTCAATACCTAGTTTAATCTCGTTACTGGCAGGTCTCTTTACTCGTTCTGTAACACATCATCTTATAACTAACTCATTAGTTACAATGCTTGCAAGGCTTAGGTGATGAGTATTACCGAGAGGGCCCAGAGATACCTCTCCGACAATTGGAGTGACAAAACCTAATCTCGAATTATGCCAGCCCAACATATACCTTCGGAAACACCTGTAGAGCACCTTTATAATCACCCAGTTACGTTGTGACGTTTGGTAGCACACAAAGTGTTCTTCCGGTAAACGGGAGTTGCATAATCTCATAGTTACAGGAACATGTATAAGTCATGAAGAAAGCAATAGCAACATACTAAACGATCAAGTCCTAGGCTAACAGAATGGGTCATGTAAATCACATCATTCTCATAATGATTTGATCCCATTAATCAAATGACAACACATGTCTATGGTTAGGAAACATAACCATCTTTGATTAATGAGCTAGTCAAGTAGAGGCATACTAGTGACTATATGTTTGTCTATGTATTCACACATGTATCATGTTTCCGGTTAATACAATTCTAGCATGAATAATAAACATTTATCATGAAATAAGGAAATAAATAATAACTTTATTATTGCCTCTAGGGCATATTTCCTTCAGTCTCCCACTTGCACTAGAGTCAATAATCTAGTTCACATCGCTATGTGATTTAACACCAATATTCACATCTGCATGTGATTAATACCCATAGTTCACATCATCATGTGATCAACACCCAAAGGGTTTACTAGAGTCAATAATCTAGTTCACATCGCTATGTGATTAACACCCAAAAGAGTACTAAGGTATGATCATGTTTTGCTCGTGAGAGAAGCTTAGTCAACGGGTCTGTCATATTCAGAGCCGTATGTATTTCACAAATATTCTATGTCCACAATGCTATGCATGGAGCTACTCTAGCTAATTGCTCCCACTTTCAATATGTATCCAGATTGAGACTTAGAGTCATCTGGATTGGTGTCAAATTTTGCATCGTTGTAACTTTTACGACGGGCTCTTTTATCACCTCCATAATCGAGAAACATCTCCTTAGTCCTCACTAAGGATATTCTTGACCCATGTCCAGTGATCTACTTATTAGATCAAAATTGTATTCCTTTGCCAAACACAGAGCAAGGTATACAATAGGTCTGGTTCACAGCATAGCATACTTTATAGAACCTATGACTGAGGCATAGGGAATGACTTTTCATTCTCTTTCTATTTTCTGCAATGGTCGGGTCTTGAGTCTTACTCAACTTCACACCTTGTAACACAGGCAAGAACTCCTTTTTTGACTGCTCCATTTTGAACTATTTCAAAAATTTATCAAGGTATGTACTCATTGAAAAATCTTATCAAGCGTCTTGATCTATCTATATAGATCTTGATGCTCAATATGTAAGTAGCTTTACTGAGGTCTTTCTTTTAAAGAACTCCTTTCAAACACTCCTTTATGCTTTGCAGAATAATTCTACATTATTTCCGATCAACAATATGTCATTCACATATACTTATCAGAAATGCTACAGAGCTCCCACTCACTTTCTTGTAAATACAGGCTTCTTCAAAAGTCTGTATAAAACCATATGCTTTGATCAACTCATCAAAGCATATATTCCAACTCCGAGATGCTTGAACCAGTCCATAGATGGATCGCTGGAGCTTGCACAATTTGTTAGCACCTTTAGGATTGACAAAACCTTCTGGTTGCATCATATACAACTCTTCTTTAAGAAAACCATTAAGGAATGCAATTTTGTTTATCCATTTGCCAGATTTCATAAAATGCGGCAATTGCTAACATGATTCAGACAGACTTAAGCATAGATACGAGTGAAAAAATCTCATCGTAGTCAACACCTTGAACTTGTCGAAAACCTTTTGCGACAATTCTAGCTTTGTAGATAGTAACACTATCAGCGTCCGTCTTCCTCTTGAAGATCCATTTAATCTCAATGTCTCGCCGATAATTGGGCAAGTCAAACAAAGTCCATACTTTGTTTTCATACATGGATCTTATCTCAGATCTCATGGCCTCAAGCCATTTTGCGGAATCTGGGCTCACCATCGCTTCTTCATAGTTCGTAGGTTCGTCATGGTCTAGTAACATAACTTCCAGAACAGGATTACCGTACCACTCTGGTGCGGATCTTACTCTGTAAGACCTACGAGGTTCTGTAGTAACTTAATCTGAAGTTTCATGATCATCATCATTAACTTCCTCACTAATTGGTGTAGTAGTCACAGGAACAGATTTCTGTGATGAACTAATTTCCAATAAGGGAGCAGGTACAGTTACCTCATCAAGTTCTACTTTCCTCCCACTCACTTCTTTCGAGAGAAACTCTTCTCTAGAAAGGATCCATTCTTGGCAACGAATGTTTTGCCTTCAGATCTGTGATAGAAGGTGTACCCAACAGTTTCCTTTGGGTATTCTATGAAGACGCACTTCTCCGATTTGGGTTTGAGCTTATCATGATGAAACTTTTTCATATAAGCATCGTAGCCCTAAACTTTAAGAAACGACAACTTGGGTTTCTTGCTTAACCACAGTTCATACGATGTCGTCTCAACGGATTTAGATGGTGCCCTATTAAACGTGAATGCAGCTGTCTGTAATGCATAACCCCAAAACGATAGTGGTAAACCGATAAGAGACATCATAGATCGCACCATATCTAGTAAATTATGATTACGATGTTCGGACACACCATTACATTGTGGTGTTCCAGATGGCGTGAGTTGCAAAACTATTTCACATTCTTTCAAATGAAGACCAAACTCATAACTCAAATATTCGTCTCCACGATCAGATCGTAGAAACTTTATTTTTCTTGTTACGATGATTTTTCCACTTCACTCTGAAATTCTTTGAACTTTTCAACTATTTCAGGCTTATGTTTCATCAAGTAGATATACCCATATCTGCTCAAATCATCTGTGAAGGTTAGAAAATAACGATACTTGCCACGAGCCTTAACACTCATCGGATCACATACATTGGTATGTATTATTTCCAATAAGTCAGTAGCTCGTTCCATTGTTTTGGAGAACGGAGTTTTATTCATCTTGCCCAAAAGGCACAGTTCGCAAGCATCAAATGATTCATAACCAAGTGATTCCGAAAATCCATCTTTATGGAGTTTCTTCATGCGCTTTACACCGATATGACCCAAACGGCAGTGCCATAAATAAGTTGCACTATCATTATTAACTTTGCATCTTTTGGCTTCAACATTATGAATATGTGTATCACTACGATCGAGATCCAACAAACTATTTTCATTGGGTGTATGACCACTGAAGGTTTTATTCATGTAAACAGAACAACAATTATTCTCTGACTTTAAATGAATAACCGTATTGCAATAAACATGATCAAATCATATTCATGCTCAACGCAAACGCCAAATAACATTTATTTAGGTTTAACACTAATCCCGAAAGTATAGGGAGTGTGCGATGATGATCATATCAATCTTGGAACCACTTCCAACACACATCGTCACTTCACCCTCAACTAGTCTCTGTTTATTCTGTAACTCCTGTTTCGAGTTACTAATCTTAGCAACCGAACAGGTATCAAATACTCAGGGGCTACTATAAACACTAGTAAGGCACACATCAATAACCTGTATATCAAATATACCCTTGTTCACTTTGCCATCCTTCTTATCCACCAAATATTCAGGGCATTTCCGCTTCCAGTGACCATTTCCTTTGCAGTGTTAACACTCAGTTTCAGGCTTTGGTCCAGCTTTGGTCTTCTTCACGGGAGTGAAAACTTGTTTGCCATTCTACTTGAAGTTTCCCTTTCTTTTCCTTTGCCCTTTTCTTGAAACTAGTGGTCTTGTCAATCATCAACACTTGATGCTCCTTCTTGATTTCTACCTTCGTCGATTTCAACATTACGAAGAGCTCGGGAATCGTTTTCGTCATCCCTTGCATACTATAATTCATCACGAAGTTCTAGTAACTTAGTGATGGTGACTAGAGAATTCTGTCAATCACTATCTTATCTGGAAGATTAACTCCCACTTGATTCAAGCGATTGAAGTACCCAGACAATCTGAGCACATGCTCACTAGTTGAGCGATTCTCCTCCATCTTTTAGCTATAGAACTTGTTGGAGACTTCATGTCTCTCAACTCGGGTATTTGCTGGAAATATTAACTTCAACTCCTGGAACATCTCATATGGTCCATGACGTTCAAAACGTCTTTGAAGTCCCGATTCTAAACCGTTAAGCATGGTGCACTAAACTATCAAGTAGTCATCATATTGAGCTAGCCAAACATTCATAACGTCTGCATCTACTCCTGCAATAGGTTTGTCACCTAGCGGT
This sequence comes from Triticum aestivum, assembly GCF_018294505.1. Classification (NCBI taxonomy): domain Eukaryota; kingdom Viridiplantae; phylum Streptophyta; class Magnoliopsida; order Poales; family Poaceae; genus Triticum; species Triticum aestivum. The sequence continues at coordinate 391,222,418 of NC_057807.1, read as the reverse complement.
GCATCAAGGACATAATTCTTCTGTGCAGCAATGAGGATAAACCTCAGATCACGGATCTAATCCGCATCATTGCTACTAACATCTTTCAACACAATTTTCTCTTGGAACATATCAAAATAAACATATGAAAGCAACAACGCAAGCTATTGATCTACAACATAATTTGCAAAATACTACCAGGACTAAGTTCATGATAAATTTAAGTTCAATTAATCATATTACTTAAGAACTCCCACTTAGACAGACATCTCTCTAGTCATCTAAGTGATCACGTGATCCAAATCAACTAAACCATAACCGATCATCACGTGAGATGGAGTAGTTTTCAATGGTGAACATCACTATGTTGATCATATCTACTATATGATTCACGCTCGACCTTTCGGTCTCCGTGTTCCGAGGCCATATCTACATATGCTAGGCTCGTCAAGTTTAACCTGAGTATTCCGCGTGTGCAAAAACTGGCTTGCACCCGTTGTAGATGGACGTAGAGCTTATCACACCCGATCATCACGTGGTGTCTGGGCACGACGAACTTTGACAACGGTGCATACTCAGGGAGAACACTTCTTGATAATTTTAGTGAGAGATCATCTTAAATTGCTACCGTCAATCAAAGCAAGATAAGATGCATAAAGGATAAACATCGCATGCAATCAATATAAGTGATATGATATGGCCATCATCATCTTGTGCTTGTGATCTCCATCTCCGAAGCACCGTCGTGATCACCATCGTCACCGGCGCGACACCTTGATCTCCATCGTAGCATCCTTGTCGTTACGCCATCTATTGCTTCTACGACTATCGCTATCGCTTAGTGATAAAGTAAAGCAATTACAGGGCGTTTGCATTTCATACAATAAAGCGACAACCATATGGCTCCTGCTAGTTGCCGATAACTTCGGTTACAAAACATGATCATCTCATACAATAAAATATAGCATCACGTCTTGACCATATCACATCACAACATGCCCTGCAAAAACAAGTTAGACGTCCTCTACTTTGTTGTTGCAAATTTTACGTGGCTGCTACGGGCTTAGCAAGAACCGTTCTTACCTACGCATCAAAAACCACAACGATAGTTTGTCAAGTTGGTGCTGTTTTAACCTTCGCAAGGACCGGGCGTAGCCACACTCGATTCAGCTAAAGTGAGAGAGACAGACACCTGCCAGCCACCTTTAAGCACAAGTGCTCGTAACGGTGAAACCAGTCTCGCGTAAGCGTACGCGTAATGTCGGTTCGCGCCGCTTCATCTCACAATACCGCCGAACCAAAGTATGACATGCTGGTAAGCAGTATGACTTGTATCGCCCACAACTCACTTGTGTTCTACTCGTGCATATAACATCAACGCATAAAACCTAGGCTCGGATGCCATTGTTGGGGAACGTAGTAATTTCAAAAAAATTCCTACGTACACGCAAGATCATGGTGATGGCATAGCAACGAGAGGAGAGAGTGTTGTCCACATACCCTCGTAGACCGTAAGCGGAAGCGTTATGACAACGCGGTTGATGTAGTCGTACGTCTTCATGATCCGACCGATCCAAGTACTGAACGTACGGCACCTCCGAGTTCAGCACACGTTCAGCTCAATGATGATCCTCGGGCTCCGATCCAGCAAAGCTTCGGGGATGAGTTCCGTCAGCACGACGGCGTGGTGACGATGATGATGCTCTACCGGCGCAGGGCTTCGCCTAAACTCCGCGACGATATGACCGAGGTGGAATATGGTGGAGGGGGGCACCGCACACGGCTAAGGAACGATTCGTAGATCAACTTGTGTTGTTGTGCCTAGAGGTGCCCCCCTGCCCCCATATATAAAGGAGGAAGGGGGAGGTGCGGCCGGCCAGGAGGGGCGCGCCAGGAGGAGTCCTCCTCCCACCGGGAGTAGGACTCCCCCCTTCCTTGTTGGAGTAGGAGAGAAGGAAAGAGGGAGAGAGGAGGAAGGAAAAGGGGGCTGCACCCCTTGTCCAATTCGGACCAGAAGGGGGCTGCGCACCTCCTTCCTTTCAGCCTCTCTCCTCTATTCCCGTATGGCCCAATAAGGCCCATATACTCCCCGGGGAATTCCCGTAACTCTCCGGTACTCCGAAAAATACCCGAATCACTCGGAACCTTTCCGAACTCCGAATATAGTCGTCCAATATATCGATCTTTACGTCTCGACCATTTCGAGACTCCTCGTCATGTCCCCGATCTCATCCGGGACTCCGAACTCCTTTGGTACATCAAAACTCATAAACTCATAATATAACTGTCATCGAAACCTTAAGCATGCGGACCCTACGGATTCGAGAACTATGTAGACATGACCTAGAACTATTCTTGGTCAATAACCAATAGCGGAACCTGGATGCCCATATTGGTTCCTACATATTCTACGAAGATCTTTATCGGTCAAACCGCATAACAACATACGTTGTTCCCTTTGTCATCGGTATGTTATTTGCCCGAGATTTGATCGTCGGTATTCAATACCTAGTTCAATCTCGTTACCGGCAAGTCTCTTTACTCGTTCTGTAACACATCATCTTATAACTAACTCATTAGTTATAATGCTTGCAAGGCTTAGGTGATGAGTATTACCGAGAGGGCCCAGAGATACCTCTCCGACAATCGGAGTGACAAAACCTAATCTCGAATTATGCCAACCAACATGTACCTTCGGAAACACCTGTAGAGCACCTTTATAACCATCCCAGTTACGTTGTGACGTTTGGTAGCACACAAAGTGTTCTTCCGGTAAACGGGAGTTGCATAATCTCATAGTTACAGGAACATGTATAAGTCATGAAGAAAGCAATAACAACATACTAAACGATCAAGTGCTAGGCTAACGGAATGGGTCATGTCAATCACATCATTCTCCTAATGATGTGATCCCATTAATCAAATGACAACACATGTCTATGGTTAGGAAACATAACCATCTTTGATTAATGAGCTAGTCAAGTAGAGGCATACTAGTGACTATATGTTTGTCTATGTATTCACACATGTATCATGTTTTCGGTTAATACAATTCTAGCATGAATAATAAACATTTATCATGAAATAAGGAAATAAATAATAACTTTATTATTACCTCTAGGGCATATTTCCTTCAAAAATGTGTATGGATAGAGCCATCAGTGAACGAACAGGGAAGGCCCGCAGAGCTACAGGAGACGGGGCTTGGCAAAACCGGACGACGATAGGAGCTGGAGGCATCAGAGTCCGAGAATTGGAGCTGGCTGGGCATGGCCACAGGAGGGGGGGGGGGCGTGCCGGAGTGGAAGCCGAAACAAGGAGCATTAGGGGAGGAGTGCTAGGGGTATTCTCAAATGACTTGTTGTGCTAGGATAGTAGTGTGCGTTAAGTACTAGAGTACCTTTGGAGCACTTTTGTATCTTTACTTGTTCATGGTGTTTCATACTTCAACCCCATTTTTTGCAAGAAGGATCCAATTTATTATAAAAGTTTATGAGAAGTACAAAGCACCACAAATGTAATAAAAATTATATGGGGATTCTTGAACCACGGAGCAGCCATTACTGCTGCCAAAACGAGCCATCGACGCGCAATTGTCACGACTCCCCTACCAGAGCTGACCTGACCTTACCGATGACAGCAAAGAAGTAGTCCTGCACGTGCCCCTAAGGACCAGAGGCATAGAGATACAGTTATCACCATTGAACCCATCAATCGGTCTGAAGAGCATGTCATCAAATCTCGCCATCGTGCACGCACAATGAGAAATCCTAACCACGCCATCCTAAGGAGAAGCCAGTAATCTATGTCGGAGCTCCGCAGAGCCCGCCTAGACGAACAAACTTGAAGAGGATCAGAGTCCAAAAGATGAGTTTGACGAATAAGCGTCGCCGTCCACCCCAACGCCGCATATGCAAGGACTAAAAAAATCCGAACCTAAACTACTATCCGGATCCAAGGCACCATGATTCCCCTCTCCACCACCGTCCGCTTGAGTAGTAGGAGAAGGGGAGGAGAATCCACAAGCTCGTGATAGAGTGTGGAGGGACGAGTTTCCCCTGGCCGCCATTTACGAGTGGAAGGGAAGGGTTCATCTTCAACCTTTAGAGGTTTCCAAGCCTTAATACAATGTCGTCACAGTACTACAATATGGCTTTATTATGTATGTTTACCATTTTACAATTGATGATAAATTGCTTTCCATTGTTTCTTCATAAATCTAGCTCACACATTTTCCGCGTAATAGTTTCTTAGGTGTTGGGACAATCAGGTTCTTCACTGGAATGTTCACACTGAAGTACTTGGTTCAGATTTTTTTTCCCTCTTAGTTGGATACCGCCATGATGATTCCTTTAGTTTTTTATAACTGTCCCATTTTACCTTTATTTATTTATCTATGTCCATTCTGGTATCATGTTTCCTCACTAGGATGGCAATGTACTTATCATTTCAAAAGCTACCTTGAAAAACGTTCCCGTCGACGACGAGGCGCCTACGATGACTTCGTAAATTTCAAGATGATATGCCGGCTCAGTCTTTCGGAGGTGCTCACAGGGGTAGGGTGTGCGTGTGTGCGTTCCTAGAGGTGAGTGTATGCGCGTGTATATGAGCGCTTGCGTCTGTACTGATGTTCAAAAAAAAGCTACCTTGAAAAAATCTATATTTTGATATGCATGCCACATTCACTGATTATACTAATATTTTGACCATCGTTGCAGACCGGAAGGAGCCGAAGTGGAACATGCGGTGCAGGGTTATATACATCGCTGCACTCTCTTGTGGATCAGGCTGCACCAAAACAGATGAGTGTGAGCCCTGATTTCAATTCATCATAGTTATACGCAAATGATCCAACATCACTACATGTCAATTTTAGTCCATGTCTTTCAGGTTGATGTTGTTCATGTATGTGAGCCAGCATTAACAAGAGGTTGATAGAAATTTTAGAAAACAGTTTGGGTCCCGGTCAAATAGGGGAAGAAGCAAAGGAACGGGGGAGGCGAGGGATGGAAAGCGAGCCTGTCCGCGAACGCCGCGGGGACCGGGGAGGACGGCTCGCGCGCCGGTCCAGCTGGGGACGGGGGAGGCTGTTCCTGCCGTTTGCTGCGGCCGTGGCGGGCGCCAGCTATGCCCCGCACGCTGCTGACGAGTGGGTGGGTCCGGCTGTGACCGCATCGATCTCTCTGGAACGCAGTGTTCGACGTCATCGTAGTTTTGAATAGAAGCGCGGCGAGTTCGCTGCGGTGGATGGCGCGGAAGACGCGCGGCGACTATTTCTCGCGTTAAGGAATGTTTCGCTGAAGCGTTTTGACTTCTCGGGCCGGCCCATTCAGGCACAGCTAAAACGAATCGAGAAGGGAAAAAGTGAATAGAGGAGCTGCAAGTTTCGAACGGCGGTCTACAGCAACTGCAACAGCGCTGCTAGTCTCATATCTAGTACTACATGATAATTAGGGGCTGTTTGGATTGTAAAATAGGGTCTAGTTTGCATATATTGTATTTATGTGTACAACGTCGGCGCCATCACCTGCCCGCGGTTGCCACGGTTCCCGTCGCCCTCGCCGTTCCCGCGATCTCCGTCCGCCTCGGCCGCCGCAACTTCATGCTGTGGGGAGGCATCACCGGCACCGTCCTCACTGGCACCAACCTCCACGGCTACCTGGACGGCACCACGGCGGCACCCGACAAGACCATCGCCGTAGGCACTGGCGATGCCGCGACGACCGCCGCTAACCCGGCGTACCACCACTGGTGGACTCAGGATTAGAAGGTCAAGGGCCTTCTCCTCACCTCCATGGAGGAGGATATCGCCTGTCAGCTTATTACCTGCGAGATGGCGCAAGCGGTATGGACGGCCGTCGGTGCCATGTACGGCGCGCAGATCCGCGCCAACGTTCGTCACGTCCGGCGTCAACTCCAGACGCCGAGGAAGGAGGAGATGTCCGCGGCTGAGTACATGCACAAGATGAAGGCACTCGCCGACACCATGGCCGCCACCGGCTCTCCGATCCGTGATGATGAGCTCATTGATCATATCCTCACAGGACTCGGCTCCGCCTACAACTCCATCGCCGCCTCCCTGGGTGTGAGTAACGCACCTATGCCCTACTCCAGCTTCTACTCGCTCGTTTTGTCGTTCAAAGCATTGCAGGCTTAGCAGAGTGCAGCAGAGGGGTGGACTCCCTCTGCCAACATCGTGACCCGCTCAGGCTCCCACAGCAATGGCAGACGTGCTCCATACTCAGAGCCCTACCCATTCTACGGTGGGGGTCGTCCGGCCGATGGGAACGACCCGCCCGGGCAAGGCCGCCAAGGCGGCAACGGCGGCCCAAACGGCGGCCGCGACCGCAACCCCGGCTACAACGCCAACGGTCGTCAAGCTGGCGGGGTGTAACGCCCCGGATTCGATGCGCCAGGTGTCTGCCAGTTATTCGCTGCCATGGCCATGTCATTTGCTTGCGTGTTGCATTTCGTCATGCCATCATGTGCATTTCATTTTGCATACGTGTTCGTCTCTTGCATCCGAGCATTTTCCCCGTTGTTCGTTTTGCAATCCGGCACTCCTATGCCCTCCGGTGTTCCCCTTTTTGTCTCTCGTTGTGAGCGTGTGTTAAGCTTTCTCGGAATGACCCGAGGTTTGCCAAGCGGCCTTGGTATACCACCGGTAGACCGCCTGTCAAGTTTCGTGCCATTTGGAGGTCGTTTGATACTCCAACGGTTAACCGGGTAACCGTAAAAGCCCCCTTCTCTTTGCAGCCCAACACCCTTCCAAAGTGGTCCAAAACCCAGCAAACTCCCCTCCATGCTCTCGGTCGTTCGATCACCATCGTGTGTGCGAAAACCGCTCCTCATTTGGACTCTCCTAACTCCTTCTACCTATAAAAAGGCATCCCCGTCCAAATTCGCAGACGAAACCCTAGATCAAATCCTCCCCGCAGCCACCGGACGTGTCCGCCCGCTGCCAGACACGCCCGCGCTGCCGTCCGCAGCCACTCCCCGCGCGACACGTGTCCCCGTCGCCGCAGCCTTCCCCGCGCCCCGCCGGGCCCGAGCCGGCCCGCGCCTCCGCCCGCAACCTCCCGCGCCCGCGCTTCGCCGGAGTCCTTCGCCGACCTCGCCGGCGTTTGCCTCCACCGCCGCCCCGCCAGCATGCACCGCTGCCGCGCGCCTCCGTCGCGGCCTTGCGCCGCCCGCGCCTGGCCGCGGCCGCTGCCGCCTCCACCGCCCCTCGCCAGGCCGGACGCCTCCCCGCGGCCCAGCCCCTCGTCGGAGCCGCCCGAGCTCCGCCGCCTCCAGGTCGCCGCGCCTCCGGCCGGTGCCCGCCTCCGCCCCTCGTCGCCCTCGCCGGAGGCCCCTCCGCCGCGCCGCCCCTGCCGGTATACGGCCGGATCCGGCCCGATCCGGCCGAGGGAGCCCCGGTTTCATCTTTCCCGAGCTCCGCCGCCGTCTCCTCCAACTCCGGCGGGATTCCGGCGAGATCCACCGCCCCTTGACTCCCCCCCCCCCCCGAGGTTGATTTTTCTGCTAAGTCCCCGAATCTGTCATTTTATCATGCCATGTTCGTCATGCCGTATCTTTGCATCCGTAGCTCCGTTTCATGGGTGTAATATGTCAAATTGTTCGTCTCAACGAGTAAATCATTACATTCCATTGCATCATATTCATTTGAGGTCATCTTGATACCTGAATCATCGTTGCAAGAGTGCCTCATGATGTTAATCTGCTGAAACTGTAATAACGAGCTCATTTGTCATTTTTGCCATGATTGATGTGTGCATCCTATGAGGTTGATGTCTACATCTGTTTTGATCTATGCCATGCCATCTTTACGGTGGTGTATGCCATGTATTTTTGTGATCTATGTGGTGACTAGCACAAGCATGCAAACTAGGCTTCGTGATATTGCTGTTTTAGTCCCTGTTCTGCTGTAATTTTGATGCCATGTAAACATGTTGCTACAGAGAGATCCATGCATATTTTGAGATACTTCAGTAAGGGTGTTTTGAACATATGGTTGTTTTCTATCCATTCATGCACTTGTTTGCAATTATGGAGTAGTCCAGCATGCTTTTTTGATGCTCTACTTTTGCTTCAAAATTTTTCCTGGTAGATTGTTTACATGTTATTCAATTTTGCCAAGGTTGTTGTAGTTGATCCTTGCATGCTATGAACTTGTTCTTGCCTTGAATTGTTTCATAAACATGTCTTCTTGATGATGCTATGCTTATCTTGTCATGCAATGACTTGTGGTGAGTGAATCGAGCTTGTTAAGTAAGGTACTTGCTGTTGCTGTTTTGCTAGGCTGAATCTGTTATTTCGTGATGCTATGTAAACATGTTGCTACTAATCATTCTATGCATAATCTGGAGATGTTCACTAAATATGTTTTGATCTACATGTCATGTTCTATCCATCCATGCCCCTGGTTGCATTTATAGTTTGCTGTAGCTTGTTCATATCTTGCTCCAAAGTTGGTTGATAATGTTGCTGTCAGCCTGTTAACATTAAGTTCAGTTGTTGCCACGTGTTTTCCTAGTGTTCCATGCACCCTATGACCTTGCTCTTGCCATGCTTAACTTCACAAATATGCCTTCTTACTGTTGGTTGCCTTGGCATGCCATGTATTGCTCTGTAGTGAGTTGCAGAAGCTCACCAACATGCCTTCATAATTCTGTTTCTTCCATGTTTGAATCTGTAATATAATTTGCTATGTTTACATGGGTGCCATCATATTTTCTGATCCTTTTTGGCTTATGGTCAGTAAGGGACTTTTGATCTATGCATTTAGTAGGTTCATGCCATGCCTTTGTTTGCCATTATAAGTTCCTGTAACATGTTGTTTGATAGCTCTAAACATTGCAACCTGATGTTATTTTCTGCAAAGTCTGAATTGTTATAACTTGCAATCTTACCATGTGTGTTTGAGCATGTTCTAGTGATTTCTAGAGATAGCTCAGTGTTCATGTTTTGTTATGCTTTACCTGTACATCATGCCCTTGTCTTTTGTTTTCATGTTGAGATGCTGTAGCATGTTGTTTTGGTGCTTGCAATATGCCTAGTTGCTGTTTTGGACAGATTATTGCTATAACTTGTTTCATGTGTGTGTGTTGAACCGTTGCTCCGTTTTGAGTGTGCTCTATATGAAACTTGCTTGTTTTTGCATGTAGTTTCATATTATCATGTTGCATCCTTGTTTTGAGGTGTTTGCTTGATGTTTGGGTGCATTTTGCATCAATGCCATGTTTGACTTGCTTTGCTCATATCTTCTAGGCCGTAACTCCGAACTAAATGAACTTTATATGTAACTTGACTAGAATCTCGTGTAGATCATCTTTGTCCATCTTAACTTGCTGCTTAACAACTTGAACATAAGGTTTATTCAGATCTGGACCGATTTCGAAATATGCATATGAGGACTTACCGGAATTGTTATATGTTGTTCCCGGCCTCATTTAAACTTGCCTTGTTGTGTTGCTCTGGTTTGCATCATCTCTTGCCATGAGTAGCTTCATGTAGTCTTGTCTTGCATCATGCTTGTTTGTGCATCATGCCGTGTTCATGTGTGGTGTGTTTACCATGTTGTGTGCTTCTTTTCGATAGTTCCTGTTTCGTTGCGATCGTGAGGATTCATTCGTCTACGCTTGGTTCGGCTTCATCCGTTCATCTTCTTCATGGACTCGTTCTTCTTTCTTGTGGGATTTCAGGCAAGATGACCGCTACCCTGGATCTCACTACTATCATTGCTATGCTAGTTGCTTCGTTCTATCGCTTTGCTGCGCTACCTATCACCTGTTTATCAAACCTCCCATATTGCCATGAACCTCTAACCTTTGACACTTTTCCTATGCAAACCGTTGTTTGCCTATGCTACCGCTTTTGCTCAGCCCCTCTTATAGCGTTGCTAGTTGCAGGTGAAGTTGAAGATTGCTCCATGGTGGACAGGATTATGTTTGGGATATCACAATATCTCTTATATTATTAATGCATCTATATATTTGGTAAAGGGTGGAAGACTCGGCCTTATGCCTGGTGTTTTGTTCCACTCTTGCCGCCCTAGTTTCTGTCATACCGGTGTTATGTTCCCGGATTTTGCATTCCTTACGCGGTCGGGTGATTTATGGGACCCCCTTGACAGTTCGCTTTGAATAAAACTCCTCCAGCAAGGCCCAACCTTGGTTTTACCATTTGCCTCACCACCACCTTTACCTTTCCCTTGGGTCGGCCAACCCGAGGGTCATCTTTATTTTAGCCCCCCCGGGCCAGTGCTTGTCTAAGTGTTGGTCCGAACCGGGCAGACTGCGGGGCCACCTCGGGGCAACTCGAGGTCTGGTTTTACTCGTAGGCTGACCCATCCGGTGTGCCCTGAGAACGAGATATGTGCAGCTCCTATCGGGATTTGTCGGTGCATCGGGCGGTTTTGCTGGTCTTGTTTTACCATTGTCGAAATGTCTTGTAAACCGGGATTCCGAGTCTGATCGGGTCTTCCTGGGAGAAGGTATATCCTTCATTGATCGCGAGAGCTTATCATGGGCTAAGTTGGGACACCCCTGCAGGGTATAATCTTTCGAAAGTCGTGCCTGCGGTTATAGGCAGATGAGAATTTGTTAATGTCCGGTTGTAGATAACTTGACACCAGATCCGAATTAAAACACATCAACCGCGTGTGTAGCCGTGATAGTCTCTTCTCGGCGGAGTCCGGGAAGTGAACATGGTCTTTGGGTTATGTTTGACATAAGTAGGAGTTCAGGATCACTTCTTGATCATTATTAGTTGACGACCGTTCCATTTTCTCTCTTCTCGGCCTTATTTGCGTATGCTAGCCACCATATATGCTTAGTTGCTGCTGCAACCTCACCACTTTACCCCTTCATTTCCCTTTAAGCTTTGCTAGTCTTGATACCCATGGTAATGGGATTGCTGAGTCCTCGTGGCTCACAGATTACTACAACAACAGTTGCAGGTACAGGTTATGCGATGGTCTTGACGCGACAACGATGCTTGCTTGCGTTGGAGTTCTTCTTCTGCTTCTTCTTCGATCAGGGGATAGGTTCCAGGTCGGCAGCCTGGGCTAGCAGGGTGGATGTTGTTTGAGTTTCTGTTTGTGATTCATCCGTAGTCGGATGATGCTCTTATGTGTTGTGATGTTGTATTCGTGTGGCATTGTATGCCTCTTGTATGTATCCCCATCTATTATGTAATGTTGATGTAATGATATCCACCTTGCAAAAGCGTTTCAATATGCGGGTCTATCCTTGGTGGGACCTTCGAGTTCCTTTTGGATAGGGTCGCATATTGGGCGTGACAAGTTGGTATCAGAGCCTCGACCGATCCTAGGAGCCCCCTTGATTGATCGTGTAGTCTGGCCGTTGTTGAGTCTAGAAGAAAACTATTTTGAGTCTTAGGATTATATATATCGGAGAGTAGGATTCTTTTTACTCCTCAGCCCCTTCGTCGCTCTGGTGAGGAATCTTGACGTAGGTGTTTTGAATTACTCCTCTTCCCCTTCAAAATTTTCTTTAGGATCACGCGGTTAGTTTCGTGAGTTGTCCATCCTCTTTTATCCGGTGCTTTTCTCGTCACGTCAATTCGAGCCTCTTCATCTTCGAGTTCAATCCTCAGTTGTTTTCTTTCCCACCCACCTACCCCTTCTTCTTCTCAGAACCGGAGTCCGTAATCGAGTATTCATCCTACTCGTGCGAAATCTTTGCCTTCTTTCCTCAATGATTTCAACCGGTGTTTTCTCTTCAAGATATTCGTTGGTTCTCCCTTCCAAGTTACCTTTGTTTTCCCGCCCTCCCACCCTTTTCTTCCTGGAGTCTGACTCTTTCTCTCGACCATCTATCTCATTAGTGCGGAACCTCTTTGGTCTTTCGTAAATTATTTCAACTGGTGAATTCTCATTTTGTTTGACATTCTTCATCTCTTTTCTTCTCCGGTGGACTCAATTCAAGTATTCGGTGTTGATCATATTCTTTCCCTTGGATCAAGTGTTTTCCCTGCTCGTTCGCCTCTCGCCAATTTATCCTTCCAGAGTGTTCAAGACATCTCAGGAGATTCGTCTGTGTTCCAATTAATTCGAGGTTGTCACCTCATTCAAATATTTCAATTGTTCCGGTGCATCATTTATCTTTTTATCATCCCTTTCCAACGGTGTTATCTCTTCAGTGGGCCCTAACCCACAGGTCTTTTCCCAGGATCTTACCTGACTCTTCTAATTCCCCCGGAGTTATTCTCAATTCTTTTCAAGTCTGACGTAAGAATGAATTTCATCAGTCATATGCTTTTCCAAGATCGATTTCAAATCATTTCATTGTTGGCTCAACCTTTTCGGTTTTCATTCTCCTGGAGTATCTCAATAATTTTGGTGGTGTTTTCCCGTCGTCATTTGAAGACCGAAGAAGAGTTTTCCCTCTAAACCTTGTCCGTTCTCTCGAAGTTTCATGGTTCTAGCTTCTTGTTATCCTCGCGAATTATTCCGTTTGTTAGAAGTTCTTTTCATCCATCCGGAGTATTTCAGAAGCTGTTTTCCCGTTTCTTTTCACCGGAGGCCATCTTTCCATAAGAATTCTTCGTCCTCATGTTTCAGCTATCGTTATCCAATTATCCCGGTGCTTCGTTCAAGTATTCTTTAATCAGCTCATGATCTCTTTGTTCTTTTGCATCTAAATCCCCTCTAGTTTATTTGTTCTTCTAATTCTTCCCGGTGATTCAGTCTCTTTCATCAGTCATTTCCAAATTCTTACGGTGGTTCATTCAAGATTCTTTTCCCTTTATCATATCAATTCATTCGTTCTTTCAATCCTACCGGTGATTCAGGAAGACTTTCTCAAATTTTGCGCCATATTCCCCTTAATCCTTTTCAAGAAGAATAAGTAGTGTGCAAATCCATTGTTTCTCATCAATTTAATTGGTGAAGGATAAGCATACAATAAATCTTATTCTTATTCCATCCAAGTGAGTAATCCCTTCCTTCGGAGTTTGTTCTTGATGAATAAATTCTAGTTCCAAGTGTTCTCCATCTTTTCTTTTCTGGAGTTCAAATTTCCTCAGCCTTTTCATCGGAACCTCCATCTAAATCATCGCAACGCTCATCTTATTCTTTCATCCTTCAATTTTATATCATCATCTTTTTGTTACCGGAGTTCTTCATGATGGTTCTTCATGATTTAATTCATTCCTCAAGAGTTCATCAAGATTTTATTGGTGGAGTTCAAGTATCTTTTCTTCTCGCATCTCGAAGTGCAATTAATTCTCCGTATTCTTTTGAAGTGGAGTTTTGCATTCTTTCGTTCTTCTCAGCTATTCAATCATTTCCGTTTGCGGCTGGTTATCACCTCATAATTTCTGAGATTTATCCATAAGTCCACATCAAGCTTATTCTTTCGTTGTTGATTTTCTAAACAACTCCATTCAATCCTTCCTTCTAAGCTCTTTTCATTCCATTCTTTCAATTCTTCCGGAGGCATTGCATTGTTCATCTCGCCAAGTGCCATCTCTTTGGGTGAAGCTCATGTTATATTCTTTCCTTGTTCAACCGGAGTGCTGCCTAAATTCTTTCAGTCTTATTCGTTTCTTATCTCGTTCTAATCGAAGTTGTTTCATAGTCTATCTGATTCCGTGAGCTTTCGATTCTCGTCATTCTCGTCGTTCCTCTCTTTTTCTCGAGTGCTCTCGATTCTTTGCTTCTTCTCGAGTTCTTGTTTCACCTCATCCATTTTCCCTTCCGTCTCGGTCCTAAGATCACGGGACGAGATCTCTTGTTAGTGGAGGAGTGTTGTAACGCCCCGGATTCAATGCGCTAGGTGTCTGCCAGTTATTCGCTGCCATGGCCATGTCATTTGCTTGCATGTTGCATTTCGTCATGTCATCATGTGCATTTCATTTTGCATACATGTTTGTCTCTTGCATCCGAGCATTTTCCCCGTTGTCTGTTTTGCAATCCGGCACTCCTATGCCCTCCGGCGTTCCCCTTTTTGTCTCTCGTTGTGAGCGGGTGTTAAGCTTTCTCAGAATGGCCCGAGGTTTGCCAAGCGGCCTTGGTATACCACCGGTAGACCGCCTGTCAAGTTTCGTGCCATTTCGAGGTCGTTTGATACTCCAACAGTTAACCGGGTAACCATAAAAGCCCCCCTTCTCTTTGCAGCCCAACACCCTTCCAAAGTGGCCCAAAACCCAGCAAACTCCCCTCCATGCTCTCGGTCGTTCGATCACGATCGTGTGGGCGAAAACCGCTCCTCATTTGGACTCTCCTAGCTCCTTCTACCTATAAAAAGGCATCCCCCGTCCAAATTCGCAGACGAAACCCTAGATCAAATCCTCCCCGCAGCCATCGGACGTGTCCGCCCGCCGCCGGACACGCCCGCGCCGCCGTCCGCAGCCACTCCCTGCGCGACACGTGTCCCCGCCGCCGCAGCCTTCCCCGCGCCCCGCCGCGGCCCGCCGGGCCCGAGCCGGCCCGCGCCTCCGCCCGCAACCTCCCGCGCCCGCGCTTCGCCGGAGTCCTTCGCCGACCTCGCCGGCGTTTGCCTCCGCCACCGCCCCGCCGGCATGCGCCACTGCCGCGCGCCTCCATCCCGGCCGCGCGCCGCCCGCGCCTGGCCGCGGCCGCTGCCGCCTCCGCGCTCCTCGCCAGGCCGGACGCCTCCCCGCGGCCCAGCCCCTCGCCGGAGCCGCCCGAGCTCCGCCGCCGCCAGGTCGCCGCGCCTCCGGCCGGCGCCCGCCTCCGTCCCTCGTCGCCCTCGCCGGAGGCCCCTCCGCCGCGCCGCCCCTGCCGGGATCCGGCCGGATCCGGCCGAGGGAGCCCCGGTTTCATCTTCCCCGAGCTCCGCCGCCGTCTCCTCCAACTCCGGCGGGATTCCGGCGAGATCCACCGCCCGTCGACTCCCCCCCCCCCCGAGGTTGATTTTTCTGCTAAGTCCCCGAATGTGTCATTTTATCATGCCATGTTCATCATGCCGTATCTCTGCATCCGTAGCTCCGTTTCATGCATGTAATATGTCAAATTGTTCGTCTCAACGAGTAAATCATTTCATTCCATTGCATCATATTCATTTGAGGTCATCTTGATACCTGAATCATCGTTGCAAGAGTGCCTCATGATGTTAATCTGCTGAAACTGTAATAACGAGCTCATTTGTCATTTTTGCCATGATTGATGTGTGCATCCTATGAGGTTGATGTCTACATCTGTTTTGATCTATGCCATATCTTCTTTACAGAGGTGCTTACCATGTATTTTTGTGATCAAGGTGGTGACTAGCACAAGCATGCAAACTAGGCTTCGTGATATTGCTGTTTTAGTCCCTGTTCTGCTGTAATTTTGATGCCATGTAAACATGTTGCTACAGAGAGATCCATGCATATTTTGAGATACTTAAGTAAGGGTGTTTTGAACATATGGTTGTTCTATATCCATTCATGCACTTGTTTGCAATTATGGAGTAGTCTAGCATGCCTTTTTCGTGCTCTACTTTTGCTCCAAAATGTTTCCTGACAGATTATTTACATGTTATTCAATTTTGCCAAGGTTGTTGTGTTGATCCTTGCATGCTATGAACTTGTTCTTGCCTTGGATTGTTTCATAAACATGTCTTCTTGATGATGCTATGCTTATCTTGTCATGCAATGACTTGTGGTGAGTGAATCGAGCTTGTTAATTAGGGTACTTGCTGTTGCTGTTTTGCTAGGCTGAATCTGTTATTTCGTGATGCTATGTAAACATGTTGCTACTAATCATTCTATGCATAATCTGGAGATGTTCACTAAATATATTTTGATCTACATGTCATGTTCTATCAATCCGTGCCCCTGGTTGCATTTATAGCTTGCTGTAGCTTGTTCATATCTTGCTCCAAAGGTGCTTGATAATGTTGCTGTCAGCCTATTAACATTAGGTTCAGTTGTTGCCATGTGTTTTCCTAGTGTTCCATGCACCCTATGACCTTGCTCTTGCCATGATTAACTTCACAAATATGCCTTCTTACTGTTGGTTGCCTTGTCATGCCATGTATTGCTCTGTAGTGAGTTGCAGAAGCTCACCAACATGCCTTCATAATTCTGTTTCTGCCATGTTTGAATCTATAATATAACTTGCTATGTTTACATGGGTGCCATCATATTTTCTGATCCTTTTTGGCTTATGGTCAGTAAGGGACTTTTGATCTATGCATTTAGTAGGTTCATGCCATGCCTTTGTTTGCCATTATAAGTTCCTGTAACATGTTGTTTGATAGCTCTAAACATTGCAACCTGATGTTATTTTCTGCAAAGTCTGAATTGTTATAACTTGCAATCTTACCATGTGTGTTTGAGCATGTTCTAGTGATTTCTAGAGATAGCTCAGTGTTCATGTTTTGTTATGCTTTATCTGTACATCATGCCCATGTCTTTTGTTTTCATGTTGAGATGCTGTCGCATGTTGTTTTGGTGCTTGCAATATGCCTAGTTGCTGTTTTGGACAGATTATTGCTATAACTTGTTTCATGTGTGTGTGTTGAACCGTTGCTCCGTTTTGAGTGTGCTCTATATGAAACTTGCTTGTTTTTGCATGTAGTTTCATATTATCATGTTGCATCCTTGTTTTGAGGTGTTTGCTTGATGTTTGGGTGCATTTTGCACCAAAGCCATGTTTGACTTGCTTTGCTCATATCTTCTAGGCCGTAGCTCCGAACTAAATGAACTTTATATGTAACTTGACTAGAATCTCGTGTAGATCATCTTTGTGCATCTTAACTTGCTGCTTAACAACTTGAACATAAGGTTTATTCAGATCTGGACCAATTTCGAAATATGCATATGAGGACTTACCGGAATTGTTATATGTTGTTCCCGGCCTCATTTAAACTTGCCTTGTTGTGTTGCTCTGGTTTGCATCATCTCTTGCCATGAGTAGCTTCATGTAGTCTTGTCTTGCATCATGCTTGTTTGTGCATCATGCTGTGTTCATGTGTGGTGTGTTTACCATGTTGTGTGCTTCTTTTCGATAGTTCCTGTTTCGTTGCGATCGTGAGGATTCGTTCGTCTACGCTTGGTTCGGCTTCATCCGTTCGTCTTCTTCATGGACTCGTTTTTCTTCCTTGCGGGATTTCAGGCAAGATGACCGCTACCCTGGATCTCACTACTATCATTGCTATGCTAGTTGCTCCGTTCTATCGCTTTGCTGCGCTACCTATCACCTGTTTATCAAGCCTCCCATATTGCCATGAACCTCTAACCTTTGACACTTTTCCTATGCAAACCGTTGTTTGGCTATGTTACCGCTTTTTCTCAGCCCCTCTTATAGCGTTGCTAGTTGCAGGTGAAGTTGGAGATTGCTCCATGGTGGACAGGATTATGTTTGGGATATCACAATATCTCTTATATTATTAATGCATCTATATATTTGGTAAAGGGTGGAAGACTCGGCCTTATGCCTGGTGTTTTGTTCCACTCTTGCCGCCCTAGTTTCCGTCATACCGGTGTTATGTTCCCGGATTTTGCGTTCCTTACGCGGTCAGGTGATTTATGGGACCCCCTTGACAGTTCGCTTTGAATAAAACTCCTCCAGCAAGGCCCAACCTTGGTTTTACCATTTGCCTCACCACCACATATACCTTTCCCTTGGGTCGGCCAACCCGAGGGTCATCTTTATTTTAGCCCCCCCCCCCGGGCCAGTGCTTGTCTAAGTGTTGGTCTGAACCGGGCAGACTGCGGGGCAACCTCGGGGCAACTCGAGGTCTGGTTTTACTCGTAGGCTGACCCATCTGGTGTGCCCTGAGAACGAGATATGTGCAGCTCCTATCGGGATTTGTCGACGCATCGGGCGGTTTTGCTGGTCTTGTTTTACCATTGTCGAAATGTCTTGTAAACCGGGATTCCGAGTCTGATCGGGTCTTCCTGGGAGAAGGTATATCCTTCGTTGATCGCGAGAGCTTATCATGGGCTAAGTTGGGACACCCCTGCAGGGTATAATCTTTCGAAAGCCGTGCCTGTGGTTATAGGCAGATGGGAATTTTTTAATGTCCGGTTGTAGATAACTTGACACCAGATCCGAATTAAAACACATCAACCGCGTGTGTAGCCGTGATGGTCTCTTCTCGGCGGAGTCCGGGAAGTGAACACGGTCTTTGGGTTATGTTTGACGTAAGTAGGAGTTCAGGATCACTTCTTGATCATTATTAGTTGGCGACCGTTCCATTTTCTCTCTTCTCGCCCTTATTTGCATATGCTAGCCACCATATATGCTTAGTCGCTGCTACAACCTCACCACTTTATCCCTTCCTTTCCCTTTAAGCTTTGCTAGTCTTGATACCCATGGTAATGGGATAGCTGAGTCCTCGTGGCTCACAGATTACTACAACAACAGTTGCAGGTACAGGTTATGCGATGGTCTTGACGCGAGAGCGATGCTTGCTTGCGTTGGAGTTCTTCTTCTGCTTCTTCTTTGATCAGGGGATAGGTTCCAGGTCGGCAGCCTGGGCTAGTAGGGTGGATGTCGTTTGAGTTTCTGTTTGTGATTCATCCATAGTCGGATGATGCTCTTATGTATTGTGATGTTGTATTCGTGTGGCATTGTATGCCTCTTGTATGTATCCCCATCTATTATGTAATGTTGATGTAATGATATCCACCTTGCAAAAGCGTTTCAATATGCGGGTCTATCCTTGGTGGGACCTTCGAGTTCCTTTTGGATAGGGTCGCATATTGGGCATGACACAGGGGTAACGGCGGCAACAACGGTGGTGGTGGTCGTCGCAACAATCACTGGCGTCCCAGGTGTCAGATTTGCAAAAACTGGGGTCATGAGGCCGATAATTATCGCAAACGCTATGAACAGGACCACAACACTCGCTTCGCCAACTCGGCCTCCACCAACACCGTCGACTATCCTTGGGTATTGGACACCGGGGCTACGGATCACCTAACGAGTGATCTTGAATGCCTCCAGGTTCACGAGCACTATGATGTCAATGACTAGGTTCAGGTGGCCAATGGTGCAGGTTTGTCTATTTCACACATTGGTTCCCGTTTACCCGGTTCATCCCTGAAACTGCGCAAAATCCTCCATGTTCCACACATCAAAGAGCATATTCTTTCTGTCTATCATCTTGTTTGTGATAATGATGTGTTTGTTGAGTTTCACCGTCGTCTTTTCTTTGTTAAGGACAAAGCAACCAGGCGCGTCATTCTTCAAGATAGCAGTCGTGGGGGTGTCTACCCGATTCCCTTTGCTCGTGCATCGTCCTCGTCATCTCGCCATGCTTCATCCAGTGTCTACATTTCATCATCGCAATGGCATCTGCGTTTAGGTCACCCTACCAATAATTTGGTCACCTCCATTGTTCGGAGCCATGACCTTCCGTGCTCTAGTTCAAATAATCCACCATTAGTGTGTGATGCCTGTCAGCGTGCTAAGAGTCATCTACTACCATATTCTACATCTTATCATGTCACTACTTTACCTCTTGAATTAATACATTCTGTTGTTTGGGGTCCCGCTATTGCGTCTTCTGGGGGGTGTACAAGTACTATGTTAGTTTTGTTGATGACTACACGTGTTTCACTTGGATTTATTTGCTTAAACACAAGTCTGATGTTGAGCAAGTATTCTATAATTTTCAGGCTCATGTCGAACATCTTTTGGATTGCAAAATCAAGGTCGTTCAGTCTGATTGGGGTGGTGAATACCACAAACTCCATCGCTACTTTCAATGCACGAGCATCTCCCACCTTGTGTCGTGTCCACATACATCCCAGTAGAACAATATTGCCGAGCGCAAACACCATCATTTGGTCGAGACAGGCCTTGCCTTACTTGCGCACTCGTCTCTCCCACTCCGGTTTTGGGATGAGGCATTTCTTACGGCATATGTTATCTCATCAACCGTATGCCCACTCCGGTTCCCAACAAGGACACACCCTTGTTCCGCTTGTTTCATGTTCAGCCCAATTATTCCTCTCTGCGGATTTTTGGGTGTGCTTGCTGGCCTAGTCTCCGCAAGTACAATGCTCGCAAGCTGGAGTTTCGTTCCAAGATGTGCATTTTCCGTGGCTATAGTCCTCTGCATAAGGGTTATAAGTGTCTTGATCGCACCTCGGGGAGGATCTATATTTCACGTGATGTTGTTTTCTATGAGACAATTTTTCCATACTCCACCCCCGGTGTCTCGGTCGACATTGCTTCTCTTGAGCATGCCCTCACGTTTCCATCTAATGAGCCGGTTTTAGATGTACATGTGCGAAAATACGACCTGTCATATTTGTCATCTGACTTGTTTCCTGCAGATGCTTCCTTTTTGTCTTCCCAGGAACCCGTCGCTGCACTTGCACCCGTCGATGTGATCGACGTGCATGGCCCGGACGTGCATGCCACGCCTCCCGAGGCTGCCACGGCTGCCTTGCCCGCTGGTCCGTCAGCGGCCCCGTCTGCCTCGCCGCTGGTGCATCCGCGGGCCCGGCCAGGTCACCCGCTTCGTCCCCTGCGCGTGGTTCATCCCAGCATGCGTCGCCTGCTTCAGTCGTCGCCAGGTCACCAGCCGCGTCTCCGCCCAGCTCTCCCATGTCGCCTAGATCGGCCTAGCCCGACGCGCCCCTCGACTCATGTCGCCTATCGCTGAATTGACTTCAGCCACGAAACCACTGGTCGGTGAGGGAGTCCTGGACTATGGGTTCCTCGGGGAGCCGGCCTATGTGATATGGGCTGGACTGATGGATCGTGAAGATACGAGATAGAAGGACCTCCCCCATGTCCGGATGGGACTCTCCTTTACATGGATGGCAAGCTTGGCGTTCGGATCATGTATCTTCCTCTCTTTGTAACCAACTCTGTACAACCCTAGATCCCTCCGATTTCTATATAAACCAAAGGGTTTTAGTCCATAGGGGCGATCACAATCATATAGGCTAGACATCTAGGGTTTAGCCATTACAATCTCGAGGTAGATCAACTCTTATAACTCCTATACTCATCAAAGTCAATCAAGCAGGAAGTAGGGTATTACCTCCATTAAGAGGGCCAGAACCTGGGTAAACATTGTGTCCCCTGCCTTCTTGTTACCTTTGATCCTTAGACGAACAGTTCGGGACCCCCTACCCAAGATCTGCCGGTTTTGACACCGACATTGGTCCTTTCATTGAGAGTTCCTCTTTGCCATTGGCAGAAGGATTGATGGCTCGCCTTGTCATCAAGGACAGCATCACTTCCGGAGAAGCCCTAGCTTTAGGGCAAACACTCCGACTTGGAAGCTTCATCATGGGCGCTCGCCCGGCCGTTAAGCCACAAGCAGCCCAACTCATTATCAAAAATCGCCTCCGCGTCGGCCCTGAATACTCTGACAAGATGGATTCGGGAGATGTTTCGGCCTTAAACGAACTGTTGGATCGCATCGCCGCCCTAGGGGCCGCAACTGACTATGATCGGATTGGGCTTAAACCCGATCAGAGAGAAATCAAATCTCCACCGATCACCCTGAAGGAAATATGCCCTAGAGGCAATAATAATGTTATTATTTATTTCCTCATATCATGATAAATGTATATTATTCATGCTAGAATTGTATTAACCGGAAACATAATAAATGTGTGAATACATAGACAAACATAGTGTCACTAGTATGCCTATACTTGACTAGCTCGTTGATCAAAGATGGCTGAGTTTCCTAGCCATAGACATGAGTTGTCATTTGATTAACGGAATCACATCATTAGGAGAATGATGTGATTGACTTGACCCATTCCGTTAGCTTAGCACTTGATCATTTAGTATGTTGCTATTGCTTTCTTCATGACTTATACATGTTCCTATGACTATGAGATTAGGCAACTCCCGTTTACCGGAGGAACACTTTGTGTGCTACCAAACATCACAACGTAACTGGGTCATTATAAAGGAGCTCTACAGGTGTATCCGAAGATACATGTTGAGTTGGCGTATTTCGAGATTAGGATATGTCACTCCGATTGTCGGAGAGGTATCTCTGGGCCCTCTTGGTAATGCACATCACTATAAGCCTTGCAAGCAATGTAGCTAATGAGTTAGTTGCGGGATGATGCATTACGTAATGAGTAAAGAGACTTGCTAGTAACGAGATTGAACTAGGTATTGAGATACCGACGATCGAATCTCGGGCAAGTAACATACCGATGACAAAGGGAACAACGTATGTTGTTATGCGGTTTGACCGATAAAGATCTTCATAGAATATGTAGGAGCCAATATGAGCATCTAGGTTCTGCTATTGGTTATTGACCGGATATGTGTCTTGGTCATGTCTACATAGTTCTCGAACCCGTAGGGTCCGCACGCTTAAAGTTCGATGATGATTGATATTATGAGTTTTTGTGTTTTGATATACCGAAGGTAGTTCGGAGTCCCAGATATGATCATGGACATGACGAGGAGTCTCGAAATGGCCGAGACGTAAAGATCGATATATTGGATGACTATGTTCGGACACCGGAATAGTTTCGGATGGTTTCGGGCATATGCCGGAGTACCGGGGGGTTATCGGAACCCCCCAGGGGGTTTATTGGGCCTCATGGGCCCTAAGTGGAGAAGAGAAGGGGCGGCCAGGGCAGGCCGCGCGCCCCCTCCCCCTCCAGTCCGAATAGGACAAGGAGGGGGGGAGCGGCGCCCACCTTTCCTTCCTCTCCTCTCTCCCTTCCTTCCCCCTCCCACTCCAACTAGGAAAAGAGGGAGTCCTACTCCCGGTGGGAGTAGGACTCCTCCCTGGCGCGCCTCCTCCTGGACGGCCGCCCCTCCCCCTTGATCGTTTATATACGGGGGCATGGGGTCACCTCTAGACACAACAATTGATCTCTTGATCTCTTACCCGTGTGCGGAGCCCCCCTCCACCATATTCCACCTCAGTAATATCGTAGCGGTTCTTAGGCAAAGCCCTGCGTCGGTAGCATCATCAACACCATCATCACACCGTCGTGCTGACGGAACTCTCCCGCAAAGCTCTACTGGATCGAAGTTCGTGGGACGTCATCGAGCTGAACGTGTGCTGAACTTGGAGGTGCCGTACGTTCGGTACTTGATCGGTCAGATCGTGAAGACGTACGACTACATCAACCGTGTTGTGCTAACGCTTCCACTTTCGGTCTACGAGGGTACGTGGACAACACTCTGCCCTCTCGTTGCTATGTGTAGGACCTTGAAGTAAGTCTAAAGGGGGGGTGATTAGACTACTTGACCAATTAAAAACTTAACCTTTTCCCAATTTTAGAGTTTGGCAGATTTTAGCTATCTTAGGACAAGTCAAGCAATCATCACACAATTCAGGCAAGCATGCAAAGAGTATATAGGCAGCGGAAATTAAAGCATGCAACTTGCAAGAAAGTAAAGGGAAGGGTTTGGAGGATTCAAACGCAATTGGAGACACGAATGTTTTTGGCGTGGTTCCGATAGGTGGTGCTATCATACATCCACATTGATGGAGACTTCAACCCACAAAGGGTAACGGCTGCGCGAGTCCACGGAGGGCTCCGACCACGAAGGGTCCACGAAGTAGCAACCTTGTCTATCCCACCATGTCCATCGCCCACGAAGGACTTGCCTCACTAGCGGTAGATCTTCACGAAGTAGGCGATCTCCTTGCCCTTACAAACTCCTTGGTTCAACTCCACAGTCTTGTCGGAGGCTCCCAAGTGACACCTAGCCAATCTAGGAGAACCACTCTCCAAGAAGTAACAAATGGTGCGTTGATGAACTCCTTGCTCTTGTGCTTCAAATGATAGTCTCCCCAACACTCAACTCTCTCTCATAGGATTTGGATCTGGTGGAAAGATGATTTGAGTGGAAAGCAACTTGGGGAAGGCTAGAGATCAAGATTCATATGGTAGGAATGGAATATCTTGACCTCAACACATGAGTAGGTGGTTCTCTCTCAGAAATGGTAAGTTGGAAGTGTAGGTTTAGTCTGATGGCTCTCTCCATGAATGAAGAGGAGGTGGAGGGGTATATATAGCCTCCACACAAAATCTAACCATTACACACAATTTACCAAACTCGGTGGGACCGAATCGTTAAACTCGGCCGGACCGATTTAGTAAACCTAGTGACCGTTAGTGATTTTCGGTGGGACTGACATGCATCTCGGTGAGGCCGATTCGGTTAGGGTTAGGGCATAACGTAATCTCGGTGAGACCGATTACACAAACTCGGTGAGACCGATTTGGTAATAAGCTTTCCAGAGAGTTGGTCAGGTAAACTCGGTGGGACCGATTTGCTCTTTTCGGTGAGACCGAAATGTTACAAAAAGGAAACAGAGAGTTTACATTGCAATCTCGGTGGGACCAATCGCTCACTTCGGTTAGACCGAAACGTTACGAAGGGAAACAGAGAGATTGCAACCCCATCTCGGTGAGACCGAGATCCCTATCGGTAAGACCGATTTGCTTAGGGTTTGTGGCAGTGGCTATGACTTTTGGAATCGGTGGCGCTGGATAGAAAGAATCGGTGTGTCTGATTTTGGCTTTAGGTTTAGGTCATTTGTGGATGTGGGAAAGTAGTTGAGGGTTTTGGAGCATATCACTAAGCACATGAAGCAAGAGGCTCATTAAGGAACACCTCATCCCTTCTTGATAGTATTGGCTTTTCCTATAGACTCAATGTGATCTTGGATCACTAAAATGTAAAATGAAGAGTCTTGAGCTTTTGAGCTTGAGCCAATCCTTTGTCCTTAGTATTTTGAGGGATCCACTTTCGTCATCCATGCCATGCCATTCATTGAGCTTTCCTGAAATAATAGTCTTGGAATAGCATTAGCTCAATGAGCTATATGTTGTTATGAATTACCAAAACCACCTAGGGATAGTTGCACTTTCAATCTCCCCCTTTTTGGTAATTGATGACAACATATAGATCAAAGCTTCGACAAATGATAATAAAATTTAAATAACATCATCACTTTGAGAAGTATGTGATAAGAAAGAGCTCCCCCTAAATTTGTGCATAGTTTTAGATTTGCTTTGGACTGCAAATGCACAATGAATTAGGCTCATGGGTTACTCTTCAATGTCACATACATCTTGGTGGAGCGCTCAAAATAATAAACAATGAATACATGCACACCAAGCATAGTGAGTGATCACATAAGATAGATAGGATAATATCAAGCATGCATAAGTGTAGCTTTTATCAAACACATGATCATCAATGTCTCACAAGCATAGTATCTCAACCAAAAGCAAACAAAGATTGAAAAACCACCAAATAAAGCAAGAGAGAACAAAAGCGACACACTCTCTCTCGAAGCCTATGATCTATACATTTTTCTCCCCCTTTGGCAACAAGTTACCAAAAAGTTCATAGAAAATGCATAATGCTAGATCGACTCTCAGGCTTGATCTTATGGTGGTGGTGTAGAGATGGCTCCTTGGATGAAGGCTTCAGTTGAAGTGGATGGAGCTAGAGTTGTTGCTCTAGTGTCTGTCACTGGCACTACAACTGACCTCTGGGCTCTGGGCACTCTGGCAAACACATTGGTGGTAGTCTTGCCCTTCCTCTCCTGCATGTCATCCTGCAGTTGCTCCACAACTAACTGAATCTCAGTTACTTTGACATCTAGATCATAGAATTTTTGTTCCATGATTCTTTCCAAGCTCTCCTGGTTTTGAGTTAAGGTGGCCAACCCCTTCTCAATCCTCAGAGATGATGCTATCAAGTAACCAAGCTGCTCCTGCTTGTTTTTCAAGAAATACTCAGATGCCTCCTCTTGGGTTGGCATCTTGGCAGCCTTCTCCTTCCTTGCCTTATCCTCCTTCTCCTGAGCTTGAATTGATTGTGGATCATCTTCATTCATGAAAACCTCATTGTCCTCAAAGTCTGGATAAAGTGGAAAGTGTTCCTTATCCAACTAATATTTTCCTGTGCCCATCTTTGAGTTTATCAATTCTTGAATCTGAGGTGCATATCCACAGCTCCTCTTCTGATCTGCTGCAGTCCTCTTGATTGTTTCAATGATCAGGCTCATGACTTTGAACTTCTGTGGCACATCAAACACATGCAACATGTTGATGGCATGCCCTCTGATCATGTTATGGTCACCAGACTTGGGTAACAAAGTGTGCCTCAGAATCCAATTTATGGTTGGCAACCCTGACAGCAGAAAGTGAACTGATCCAAAAGTGAAAGTCTCTAGGGCTTTGTCTGGGATCTCCTTGTACATGTGTGCCATGGTATTGTGTCCCATTTTCTTCTTGGCATATACATCCAGATCATCATCATTTTCCTTTGGGGCATTGATCAGACTTGCCCATTCTTCAATAGTGGACTGGTACCTTGTACCTTCAGACATCCAAACAATTCTTCCATCTGGATAAAAATGTGTTGTGGAGCAGAATTGCATGATAAGTTCATCATTCCAATTTGTGAGCTTTTGCCCAACAAAATCTGCAGCTCCACAAGCAACAAAGTTGTCTTGCACTCCAGGATGGTGCTCTTCATTTTCCTTGATGAATTTCCAGTCAACCCACCTCATGTAATAGACTATGGGCTTCTTGTCCAACAGAATTGTTTCATAGAAGTCCTGTTGTTCCTTTGTGTGGAACCTGTAATCAACAATAGTTCTTCTCCTTGTGGCATATGGATCTGCCATTCTCCATAGTCTCAGCCCTGAATCCTTCCTGATTCTCATGTCCTCAGCCACAGGATGGGCATCATTGTGGTCTGGTATCTTTGGCTTGAGCTTCCTTAGAACTTGTCCTTCTTCATCTTCCTCCTCAGCAACCTCAGGCACTGGGGCCTTGTTCTTCTCAGCAGCTGGAATACTCCTGGTATTCCTCTTTGGTGCAGACTTGGCCTTGGGGGCAGCTTTGGGTGCTTCCTTGGGCTTAGATGTTGCAGCCCCAGATTTAATAGCATCACCCATAAGCTTTGGTGCCTTTGGTGCTGGTGCAGAAAGCTCTTCCTCTTCCATCATGGAAGGTTGCCCAACAACTCTGGCCATGGTCTTCTTGACCCTTTCCTTCCTATTCTTGCTTTCATCAGCTGGCTCTTTGGGATCAGGATTTTCAGGCAGTTGAGTTGATGCTCTGGCCTTGGGCATAGGTTGCCTTCTTGCAGGCCTTTTAATCTTCATGCCTGGCTTTATATCCTTTGCCGAGCCATATTCCTTCTTGAGCACCACTTTCTTGGAAGTAGCCTCATCTTCCTCAGCTTTGTAATCTTCATCCTCTGAATCTGAAGTTCATTTCCTCCTTTGCCTAGTTGCAGCCTTAGGCAAATTGCTAGGAGTACTTCTGCTCCCTTCATCTGAAGTTGAGGGACTAGTGCCCTCACTCAAGTCCATCTGCTCTTCTGACCTGTTCTGGCTGTCACTTTGATCAGACATACTGCAAAAGCTGACTGCTGACCCTGTGAAGAGTTATAGATGAGATAGAAAAGATGAGCATCACAAAATGCAGAGTTTTTTTGCAAAAGAATGACTCAAAAGTTCAGTCTTAGTTTTCCACAGAAAGCATTTCGGATCCACCGATTTTCAAACTCGGTGATACCGAAGCAGTTTTGGATCCTAAACTGATGATCTCGGTTGGACCGAGTTTCAGTTCGGTGGTACCGAGACTGCTAGGGTTTCACAGAATCCTCAAATCGGTTGCACCGATTAGTAATTCTCGGTCAGACCGAGAGTCACTAGTGCAATGGCATAAGCCAAATCGGTGAGACCGAGTTTTTCAACTCGGTGGGTCCGAGATGGTTTCGGCGGAAACCTAACCCTAAGAATTTGAATCACATCTAATCTATGAACTAGTTTAGCTGGATAGAAGAGTTTCAATCGTGGCAAGAATCAATATGAAAACAATGTGACAGGAATCAGACGTGGATAGCACAAAGATTAAGTCCAGACCCTAACTTGGCGGTGGACTTGCTACGGCGGCAACGGCGGGGACGAAATCCGTTGACGGCGGTGGAGACCAGCGACAGGAGGCTGCTGGCGATGAGGAGACAATCCGGAGACCACGATGGCAGAGCGAGCTGTTGCGCGGGCAAAAGGTTTCGGAAAAATTTCCAAAATTTTGCCCGTGGCTATTTATATAGCTCGACCCTGTCGGTGTGACCGAGTGGAACAACTCGGTGGCACCGAGATGCATAACTGTGTTCAGTTACAGCAAATCAGTGAGACCGAAAGTTCAAATCGGTTGCACCGAGATTGAAAACTCAGATCAACTTGATGATCTCGGTAGGACCAAAATGGAAGAATCGTCAGACCGAGAATCACTAAGAGGTTTTGGAAGTTTAAGTCTATGACGAATCGGGGACTCCGAGTGCTCCTCACACAGAGTGGTTCGAATCTGACTTGATCAAATTTTGTGATGTAGCATGAATAGAGTTTGAGACGAGAAAAGCATAGATAGCTAAAGAAGGTTCTTAGGCATTCTTGTCCATCCACTTGGCACTAAGAAAAGAAACCAAACAAACAAAACAACAAGTGGATGTCCTTGAATGAGTAAAATATGCACCAACATGCTCACACAATAAGATGGCAATTGAAATACGTGGCAAAGCATGCACAACCAATTTTAGCATCTATCAAACAATTGGTGATGACTAGGTCATCTATATATGAGTATATTGACATAGGAGTCAAATGAGAACATTTGATCATAGGTCATACTCATCGTTTAAGCTCAGGTGGGGTTACCACTTTTACATAATGCATTAATGTGTTCACACCATTAGAGTTGCTTTGACTCAATTCTTAGAGTTAAGCTCCCCCTAGATGTGAGATCCCCCCTTAGAGGGATGAACTAACCTTGGGTTTTGTCGATGATGACTTCATGTAGGTGTTGAAGATGTAGATGCTCAATGTTGATGTAGATCATTTGGAGCAATCCTTTGGAGTGAGTTGCACTTTCAACTTGCCTACATGGGTTAGTCCCACAAGGAACAAACAAGAATATCCATAGACATAGAGTGATGCACACACAAATGATGTCCATGAAACATTAGGTTACCTTGTCCCTTGCCTTACCAACAAGAGGGTTTGTGACTCCTTGAACTAGTGCAAGATGTGAAAGTTGATTGCACTTGTTCTTGCCAAAATGATATGAGTGAAGAATGTTGGCGGAGTCACCCTCAAGAACTCTCTAGTTCTTCTTCTTCGGGATCCACATCATCTTGATGGGAATCCTTGGAGTTGTAGTTGTACTTGATGAAGTAGAACTTGACGTAGTCTTGGGGACCCAACTGAACGAGGCTTTAGGTGCTTCTTCAAATGCATCAATCTCTTCTTGAAGCTTGTCCTTGCCTTTGTTCTTGTGGTCTTGTGGTGGAAGATCATCTTGAGCTTATGTCCCTTGAAGGAAGTAGGATCATACTTCTCTTGTTGAGGAACAAACTTTGTCTTGGGGTATTGATCTTCTTCCCACTCAACTCCATTGGCGTTGAACTTTCGTTCAAAACCAACACCTTGATTCTTCCGGTGCCTTCCTTGCTTGCATACAATTTCCTCGAATTGCTTACTCCCGGCAAGGCTCTTGTAAACACCTTTCTCTATAATTCCCTTCAATAAACTATTTTCTTGCTCAAGTGTAACTTGGCTAAGAGAATCATTAGTGGAATCAAGAGAACTACTAGAAGAAACAACATTGGATTTGACATTATTATTGTTACTACTAGAGGAAGTATCTTTCTTGTACTTGTTACTAGACTTGACTTGAGGCATGTAAG
The DNA here is from genome assembly GCF_018294505.1 of Triticum aestivum. Classification (NCBI taxonomy): domain Eukaryota; kingdom Viridiplantae; phylum Streptophyta; class Magnoliopsida; order Poales; family Poaceae; genus Triticum; species Triticum aestivum. The sequence continues at coordinate 391,192,789 of NC_057807.1, read as the reverse complement.
TAGATAAGAGTAAACGCTTGGCAATGTAAGAAGAACTTTTCTTGCGGAGATCATCATTGATTGCCTTTAAGAACTCATGCTCTTGCTCAAGATTGAGCTTTTCAAAGCGTAAATTCTCATGAGCCCTTAAAAGTTCTCGATGATCTTCGAAGATAGTTCCATGAGCCAACTTAAGAGTGTTTAGTTCTTTAGTTAGAAGCTCAATTTTGTCCTTATCATTGTCATTCGTTTGATTAGCATGATTAATTGACGTTTTATCATAGTATTCATCACTAGAGTTGTCAACAAGTAAATCATCATCCACAAGCAAGTCATCTTCATCACTATTGAAATCAACATACTCAGGATGTGTTACCTTTGGACCTTTGGCCATGAAGAATCTTCCAATTCCTTCATTTGGTGAATCAAATATGTCGTAGGAGTTGGTTGGAACAAGTGCTAGACCGGCAACACCTTCATCTTGAGTATGTTCGGAATCGAAGTGATAGCTTCTCTCGGAGTGATTGTCGGAGTCGGAGCCGGATACCCATTCACCAACATGAGCTTGATGTCTTCGTTTTGTGTAGCTCCTTGATGACTTGTCCTTCCTTTCCAAATCCTTGCTTCTCCGTGAGGGTCTTCGTTCATAACGATCATCTCTACTCCTCCTCTCTCTTGGTGGTGATTCTTCTCTTTTGCTTCTTCTTTTTGGAGAATCTTCTCTTCTTTTGTAGGGTGCCGTACACTCATTGGAGTAGTGTCCACGCTTCCCACAATTGTAGCAATTGCGCTCTCGACTAGAAGATCTCTTGTCATGATAAGACCTTGACTTGGAGCTTCTTTCTTTGCTTCTACTCTTGTAGAATTTGTTGAAGTTCTTCACCATTAAGCTCAATTCTTCATTGAAGGTTTGTTTCTCACTTGATGATGTGGGGGCTTCACTTGAGGCTTTGTAAGCACCACTTGACTTGTTGTGAAGTTCCTCCTTATCCTTGAGTGACATCTCATGAGCAACAATTCTTCCAATGACTTCTGCTGGCTTGAGATTTTTGTAGTTTGGCATCATTTGGATCAATGTGCACACGGTATCATACTTTCCATCCAATGCTCTTAGGATCTTCTTGATGATGAATCTGTCGGTCATCTCTTCACTCCCTAAGACGGCAATCTCATTTGTGATAAGTGCAAGCCTAGAGTACATTTCAGCGACACCTTCACCATCCTTCATTTTGAACTTGTCAAGCTGACTTTGGAGCACATCCAACTTGGATTCCTTGACGGATTCGGTACCTTCGTGCATATCGATCAAAGTATCCCAAATTTCCTTTGCATTCTCAAGACGGCTGATTTTATTGAATTCTTCGGGGCACAATCCGAAGAAGATGATATCACAGGCTTGAGCATTGTATTGCAGCATCTTCAATTCTTCCGCATCGCTTCACGGTTCGGTCCTCTCCCATCAAAGAATTCACCTTGCAAGCCAATACAAATAATTGCCCAAACGGCGGGGTTATGTCCGAGAATATGCATTTTCATCTTATGCTTCCAACTAGCAAAATTAGTACCATCAAAGTAAGGACCTCTACGGTGATAATTTCCCTCGCTAGACGCCATACTCTCCTAGGTTGTGAAACCAAGGCTATGACCACCAAAAGCTATGGAAATCAAAGCAAATGGAGACCAAAGCTCTGATACCACTTGTAGGACCTTTAAGTAAGTCTAGAGGGGGGGGTGATTAGACTACTTGACCAATTAAAAACTTAACCTTTTCCCAATTTTAGAGTTTGGCAGATTTTAGCTATCTTAGGACAAGTCAAGCAATCATCACACAATTCAAGCAAGCATGCAAAGAGTATATAGGCAGCGGAAATTAAAGCATGCAACTTGCAAGAAAGTAAAGGGAAGGGTTTGGAGGATTCAAACGCAATTGGAGACACGGATGTTTTTGGCGTGGTTCCGATAGGTGGTGCTATCGTACATCCATGTTGATGGAGACTTCAACCCATGAAGGGTAACGGTTGCGCGAGTCCACGGAGGGCTCCACCCACGAAGGGTCCACGAAGTAGCAACCTTGTCTATGCCACCATGGCCATCGGCCATGAAGGACTTGCCTCACTAGCGGTAGATCTTCACGAAGTAGGCGATCTCCTTGCCCTTACAAACTCCTTGGTTCAACTCCACAATCTTGTCGGAGGCTCCCAAGTGACACCTAGCCAATCTAGGAGACACCACTCTCCAAGAAGTAACAAATGGTGCGTTGATGATGAACTCCTTGCTCTTGTGCTTCAAATGATAGTCTCCCCAACACTCAACTCTCTCTCATAGGATTTGGATCTGGTGGAAAGATGATTTGAGTGGAAAGCAACTTGGGGAAGGCTAGAGATCAAGATTCATATGGTAGGAATGGAATATCTTGACCTCAACACATGAGTAGGTGGTTCTCTCTCAGAAATGGTAAGTTGGAAGTGTAGGTTTAGTTTGATGGCTCTCTCCACGAATGAAGAGGAGGTGGAGGGGTATATATAGCCTCCACACAAAATCTAACCGTTACACACAATTTACCAAACTCGGTGGGACCAAATCGTTAAACTCGGTCGGACCAATTTAGTAAACCTAGTGACCGTTAGTGATTTTCGGTGGGACTGACATGCATCTCGGTGAGGCCGATTCGGTTAGGGTTAGGGCATAACGTAATCTCGGTGAGACCAATTACACAAAGTCAGTGAGACCGATTTGGTAATAAGCTTTCCAGAGAGTTGGCCAGGTAAACTCGGTGGGACCGATTTGCTCTTCTCGGTGAGACCGAAATGTTACAAAAAGGAAAGAGAGAGTTTACATTGCAATCTTGGTGGGACCGATCGCTCACTTCGGTTAGACCGAAACGTTACGAAGGGAAACAGAGAGATTGCAACCCCATCTCGGTGAGACCGAGATCCCTATCGGTAAGACCGATTTGCTTAGGGTTTGTGGCAGTGTCTATGACTTTTGGAATCGGTGGCGCCGGATAGAAAGAATCGGTGTGACCGATTTTGGCTTTAGGTTTAGGTCATTTGTGGATGTGGGAAAGTAGTTGAGAGTTTTGGAGCATATCACTAAGCACATGAAGCAAGAGGCTCATTAAGCAACACCTCATCCCTTCTTGATAGTATCGGCTTTTCCTATATACTCAATGTGATCTTGGATCACTAAAATGTAAAATGAAAAGTCTTGAGCTTTTGAGCTTGAGCCAATCCTTTGTCCTTAGTATTTTGAGGGATCCACTTTCATCATCCATGCCATGCCATTCATTGAGCTTTCCTGAAATAATAGTCTTGGAATAGCATTAGCTCAATGAGCTATATGTTGTTATGAATTACCAAAACCACCTAGGGATAGTTGCACTTTCACTATGCATCACCATGATCTTGCATGTGCGTAGGAATTTTTTTGAAATTACTACATTCCCCAACAGTGGTATCAGAGCCTGGTTTTATGCGTAGATGTTATATGCACGAGTAGAACATAAGTGAATTGTGGGCGATACAAGTCATACTGCTTACCAGCATGTCATACTTTGGTTCGGTGGTATTGTTGGATGAAGCGGCCCGGACCGACATTACACGTACGCTTAAGTGAGACTGGTTCTACCGACGTGCTTTGCACATAGGTGGCTGGCGGGTGTCAGTTTCTCCAACTTTAGTTGAACCGAGTGTGGCTACACCCGGTCCTTGAGAAGGTTAAAACAACACTAACTTGACGAACTATCGTTGTGGTTTTTATGCATAGGTAAGAACGGTTCTTGCTCAGCCTGTAGCAGCCACGTAAAACTTGCAACAACAAAGTAGAGGACGTCTAACTTGTTTTTGCAGGGCATGTTGTGATGTGAGATGGTCAAGACATGATGCTACATTTTATTGTATGAGATGATCATGTTTTGTAACAAAGTTATCGGCAACTGGCAGGAGCCATATGGTTGTCGCTTTATTGTATGCAATGCAATCGCCCTATAATTGCTTTACTTTATCACTAAGCGGTAGCGATAGTCGTAGAAGCAATAGGTGGCAAAACGATAACAATGCTACGATGAAGATCAAGGTGTCACGCCGGTGACGATGGTGATCATGATGGTGCTTCGGAGATGGTGATCACAAGCACAAGATGATGATGGCCATATCATATCACTTATATTGATTGCATGTGATGTTTAACCTTTATGCATCTTATATTGCTTTGATTGACGGTAGCATTATAAGATGATCTCTCACTAAATTTCAAGGTATAAGTGTTCTTCCTGAGTATGCACCGTTGCGAAAGTTCTTTGTGCTGAGACACCACATGATGATCGAGTGTGATAGGCTCTACGTTCAAATATAACGGGTGCAAAATAGTTGCACACACGGAATACTCAGGTTAAACTTGACGAGCCTAGCATATACAGATATGGCCTCGGAACACTGAGACCAAAAGGTCGAGCGTGAATCATATAGTAGATATGATCAACATAATGATGTTCACCATTGAAAACTACTCCATCTCACGTGATGATCGAACATGGTTTAGTTGATTTGGATCACGTGATCACTTAGATGATTAGAGGGATGTTTATCAAAGTGGGAGTTCTTAAGTAATATGATTAATTGAACTTTAATTTATCATGAACTTAGTACCTGATAGCATTTTGCTTGTCTATGTTTGTTGTATATAGATGGCTCATGTCGTTGTTCCGTTGAATTTTAATGCGTTCCTTGAGAAAGCTAAGTTGAAATATGATGGTAGCAATTACACGGACTGCGTCTGTAACTTGAGGATTATCCTCATTGCTGCACAGAAGAATTACGTCCTGGAAGCATTGCTGGGTGCCAGGCCTGCTGCAGATGCAACTGACGACGTTAAGAACGTCCGGCAGAGCAAAGCTGGTGACTACTCGATAGTTCAGTGTGCCATGCTTTACGGCTTAGAACCGGGACTTCAACGACGTTTTGAACGTCATGGAGCATATGAGATGTTCCAGGAGTTGAAGTTAATATTTCAAGCAAATGCCCGGATTGAGAGATATGAAGTCTCCAATAAGTTCTATAGTTGCAAGATGGAGGAGAATAGTTCTGTCAGTGAACATATCCTCAAAATGTCTGGGTATAATAATCACTTGATTCAACATGGAGTAAATCTTCCTGATGATAGTGTTATTGACATAATTTTTAATCACTGCCACCAAGCTACAAGAGCTTCGTGATGAAATATAATATGCAAGGGATGAACAAGACTATTCCCGAGCTCGTCACAATGCTAAAAGCTGCGGAGGTAGAAATCAAGAAGGAGCATCAAGTGTTGATGGTCAACAAGACCACCAGTTTCAAGAAAAAGGGTAAAGGGAAGAAGAAGAGGAACTTCAAGAAGAACGGCAAGTAAGTTGCTGCTCAAGAGAAGAAACCCAAGTCTAGACCTAAGCATGAGACTGAGTGCTTCTACTGCAAGCAGACTGGTCACTGGAAGCGGAACTGCCCCAAATATTTGGCGGATAAGAAGGATGGCAAAGGTGAACAAAGGTATATGTGATATACATGTTATTGATGTGTACCTTACTAATGCTCGCAGTAGCACCTGGGTATTTGATATTGGTTCTGTTGCTAATATTTGCAACTCAAAACGGGGACTACGGATTAATCGAAGATTGGCTACGGACAAGGTGACGACGCACGTGGGAAATGGTTAAAAAGTCGATGTGATCGCGGTCGGCACGCTACCTCTACATCTACCTTTGAGATTAGCTTTAGACCTGAATAATTGTTATTTGGTGCCAGCGTTAAGCATGAACATTATATTTGGATCTTGTTTGATGCGAGCCGGTTATTCATTTAAATCAGAGAATAATGGTTGTTCTATTTATATGAGTAATATCTTTTATGGACATGCACCCTTGAAGAGTGGTCTATTTTTATTGAATCTTGATAGTAGTGATACACATATTCATAATGTTGAAGCCAAAAGATGCAGAGTTGATAATGATAGTGCAACTTATTTGTGGCACTGTCGTTTGGGTCATATTGGTGTAAAGCGCATGAAGAAACTCCATACTGATGGACTTTTGGAATCACTTGATTATGAATCACTTTGTACTTGCGAACCGTGCCTCATGGGCAAGATGACTAAAACGCCGTTCTTTGGAACTATGGAGCGAGCAACAGATTTATTGGAAATCATACATACTGATGTATGTGGTCCAATGAACATTGAGGCTCGCGGCGGGTATCGTTATTTTCTCACCTTCACTGATGATTTGAGCAGATATGGGTATATCTACTTAATGAAGCATAAGTCTGAAACATTTGAAAAGTTCAAAGAATTTCAGAGTGAAATGGAAAATCATCGTAACAAGAAAATAAAATTTCTACGATCTGATCGTGGAGGAGAATATTTGAGTTACGAGTTTGGTCTACATTTGAAACAATGCAGAATAGTTTCGCAACTCACGCCACCCGGAACACCACAACGTAATGGTGTGTCTGAATGTCGTAATCGTACTTTACTAGATATGGTGCGATCTATGATGTCTCTTACTGATTTACCGCTATCTTTTGGGGTTATGCTTTAGAGACGGCTGCATTCACGTTAAATAGGGCACCATCAAAATCCGTTGAGACGACGCCTTATGAACTGTGGTTTGGCAAGAAACCAAAGTTGTCATTTCTTAAAGTTTGGGGCTGCGATGCTTATGTGAAAAAACTTCAACCTAATAAGCTCGAACCCAAATCGGAGAAATGTTTCTTCATAGGATACCCAAAGGAGACTATTGGGTACACCTTCTATCACATATCTGAAGGCAAGACTTTTGTTGCCAAATTTAGATCCTTTCGAGAGAAGGAGTTTCTCTCGAAAGAAGTGAGTGGGAGGAAAGTAGAACTTGATGAGGTAACTGTACCTGCTCCCTTATTGGAAAGTAGTTCATCACAGAAACCGGTTCCTATGACGCCTACACCAATTAGTGAGGAAGCTAATGATATTGATCATGAAACTTCAGATCAAGTTACTACCGAACCTCGTAGGTCAACCAGAGTAAGATCCGCACCAGAGTGGTATGGTAATCCTATCCTGGAGGTCATGTTACTTGACCATGGTGAACCTACAAACTATGAGGAAGTGATGATGAGCCCAGATTCCGCAAAATGGCTTGAGGCCATGAAATCTGAGATGGGATCCATGTATGAGAACAAAGTGTGGACTTTGGTGGACTTGCCCGATGTATGATCGGCAAGCCATAGAAAATAAATGGATCTTCAAGAAGAAGACTGACGCTGACGGTAATGTTACTGTCTACAAAGCTCGACTTGTTGCAAAAGGTTTTTGACAAGTTCAAGGGGTTGACTATGATGAGACTTTCTCACCCGTAGCGATGCTTAAGTCTGTCTGAATCATGTTAGCAATTGCCGCATTTTATGATTATGAAATATGGCAAATGGATGTCAAAACTGCATTCCTGAATGGATTTCTAGAAGAAGAGTTGTATATGATCCAAAAGGTGCTAACAAAGTGTGCAAGCTCCAGCGATCCATTTATGGACTGGTGCAAGCCTCTCGGAGATGGAATAAATGCTTTGATAGTGTGATCAAAGCATATGGTTTTATACAGACTTTTGGAGAAGCCTGTATTTACAAGAAAGTGAGCGGGAGCTCTGTAACATTTCTGGTATTATATGTAGACGACATATTGTTGATTGGAAATGATATAGAATTTCTGGATATCATAAAAGGATACTTGAACAAAAGTTTTTCAATGAAAGACCTCAGTGAAGCTACTTATATATTGGGCATCAAGATCTATAGAGATAGATCAAGATGCTTAATTAGACTTTCACAAAGCACATACCTTGATAAAGTTTTGAAAAAGTTCAAAATGGATCAAGCATAGAAAGGGTTATTGCCTGTATTACAAGGTGTGAAGTTGAGTCAGACTCAATGCCCGACCACTGCAGAAGATAGAGAGAAAATGAAAGATGTTCCCTATGCTTCAGCCATAGGCTCTATCATATATGCAATGCTATGTACCAGACCTGATGTGTGCTTAGCGATTAGCTAAGCAGGGAGGTACCAAAGTAATCCAGGAGTGGATCACTGGCCATCGGTCAAGAATATCCTGAAATACCTGAAAAGGACTAAGGATATGTTTCTCGTTTATGGAGGTGACAAAGAGCTAGTCGTAAATGGTTATGTCGATGCAAGCTTTGACCCTGATCCGGACGATTCTAAATTGCAAACCGGATACATATTTATATTGAACGGTGGAGCTGTCAGTTGGTGCAGTTCTAAACAAAGTGTCGTGGCGGGATCTACATGTGAAGCGGAGTACATAGCTGCTTCGGAAGCAGCAAATGAAGGAGTCTGGATGAAGGAGTTCATATCCGATTTAGGTGTCATACCTAGTGCATCGGGTCCAATGAAAATCTTTTGTGACAATACTGGTGCAATTGCCTTGGCAAAGGAATCCAGATTTCACAAGAGAACCAAGCACATCAAGAGATGCTTCAATTCCATCCGGGACCAAGTCCAGGTGGGAGACATAGAGATTTGCAAGATACATACGGATCTAAATGTTGCAGACCCATTGACTAAGCCTCTTCCATGAGCAAAACATGATCAGCACCAAGGCTCCATGGGTGTTAGAATCATTATTGTGTAATCTAGATTATTGACTCTAGTGCAAGTGGGAGACTGAAGGAAATATGCCCTAGAGGCAATAATAAAGTTATTATTTATTTCCTCATATCATGATAAATGTTTATTATTCATGCTAGAATTGTATTAACCCGAAACATAATACATGTGTGAATACATAGACAAACATAGTGTCACTAGTATGCCTCTACTTGACTAGCTCGTTGATCAAAGATGGTTGAGTTTCCTAGCCATAGACATGAGTTGTCATTTGATTAACGGGATCACATCATTAGGAGAATGATGTGATTGACTTCACCCATTCCGTTAGCTTAGCACTTGATCGTTTAGTATGTTGCTATTGCTTTCTTCATGACTTATACATGTTCCTATGACTATGAGATTATGCAACCCCCGTTTACCGGAGGAACACTTTGTGAGCTACCAAATGTCACAACGTAACTGGGTGATTATAAAGGAGCTCTACAGGTGTCTCGAAAGGTACATGTTGAGTTGGTGTATTTCGAGATTAGGATTTGTCACTCCGATTGTCGGAGAGGTATCTCTAGGCCCTCTCGGTAATGCACATCACTATAAGCCTTGCAAGCAATGTAGATCATGAGTTAGTTGCGGGATGATGCATTACGTAACGAGTAAAGAGACTTGCCGGTAACGAGATTGAAATAGGTATTGAGATACCGAAGATCGAATCTCGGGCAAGTAACATACCGATGACAAAGGGAACAACGTATGTTGTTATGCGGTTTGACCGATAAAGATCTTCATAGAATATGTAGGAGCCAATATGAGCTTCCAGGTTCCGCTATTGGTTATTGACCGGAGACGTGTCTTGGTCATGTCTACATAGTTCTCGAACCCGTAGGGTCCGCACGCTTAAAGTTCGGTGACGATCGGCATTATGAGTTTTTGTGTTTTGATCTACCTAAGGTAGTTCGGAGTCCCAGATATGATCATGGACATGACGAGGAGTCTTGAAATGGTTGAGACGTAAAGATCGATAGATTGGATGACTATGTTCGAACACCGGAATAGTTTTGGATGGTTTCGGGCATATACCGGAGTACCGGGGGGTTACCGGAACCCCCCCGGGGGGGGGGGGTTTATTGGGCCTCATGGGCCCTAAGTGGAGAAGAGGAGGGGCAACCAGGGCAGGCCGCGCACCCCTCCCCCTCTAGTCCGAATAGGACAAGGAGTGGGGGGGGGGGCGCCCCCTGTTTCCTTCGTCTCCTCTCTCCCTTCCTCCCCCCTCCCACTTCAACTAGGAAAAGAGGGAGTCCTACTCCCGGTGGGAGTAGGACTCCTCCCTGGCGCGCCTCCTCCTGACCAGCCGCCCCCTCCCCATTGATCCTTTATACACGAGGGCTGGGGGCACCTCTAGACACAACAATTGATTTGTTGATCTCTTAGCCGTGTGCGGTGCCTCCCCCACCATATTCCACCTCGGTAATATCGTAGCGGTGCTTAGGCGATGCCCTGCGTTGGTAGCATCATCAACACTGTCATCATGCCATCGTGCTGACGGAACTCTCCTACAAAGCTCTACTGTGTCGGAGTTCGTGGTACGTTGTCGAGCTGAACGTGTGCTGAACTCGGAGGTGCCGTACGTTCGGTACTTGATCGGTCGGATTGTGAAGATGTACAACAACATCAACCACGTTGTGCTAACGCTTCCGCTTTCAGTCTACGAGGGTACGTGACAACACTCTCCCCTCTCGTTGCTATGCATCACCATGATCTTGCGTGTGCGTAGGATTTTTTTTTGAAATTACTACATTCCCCAACACACCCATCATGTGGCAATCATGGAGGAACAAGCCGACAATGACTCTTCTCCTATGTTGAGAACAAAGTATGTTCGGATTTCTGAGCTTGGAGAACCAGACTCCTGTCTTCTGGAAGACACTCCTTGTCCTCCGAACATGGAGTCAGGCGTAGAGTCTAAAAACACACCGGATACTCCAGAGCCCATGCGTGTAACCTCGGAAATTCTTCAGAATCTGGACTTCTCTGTGGGACACGGCTCGGATTTGAGCCCGCCCACCCACCGCAAGCAATATACCCAAGCAACTCCGGTACTCCAGACATACGCGACTTAATGTATGTACGGCAGCAGCCTCAGGAGACAGTCCACCACTTCTGGGCTAGATTCCTACTTGTTAAAAACAAGGTCAAGGATTGCTGCGACGACGACGCGATCTCGGTATTTTGCAACAATTGCACGGATGAGGGAATCCTTAATGCCCTCAACCGCCGTCGCATACTACACTTTGTCGATTTAACACACATAGTACAGAAGTACTGCGCAATGGAAAGCGCCCAGAAAACCCAAACAACCTGCTGGGAGCCGCAAGCCTTTAGGCCATCCCCTGGGCTGGCAAAGAGGATACGCCCCTGTGGAGCACCCAATCATCATCCCGTGGATAATAAAATTAAACCCATTACAGGGCATAAAACTGTCCTCGAGGAATGGCTCGACATTCCTGTAAAATTCACATGACGCTGGACAATGAGCCAACGCATAGCCTTCGAGCATGTTGGATACTCTGGCAGGTGGCCAAGAGCGGCGAGGGTATCCTCACCAACAATACTCTAGAGAACTACTCTTTGGAGGACAATGATCCCAAAGTATTCACGGTCTTCGAGACCTTTTCTCCAAATAATCGGCGCAAGAGGGCGCTCCACGACCTCGCCGAAGTCTGCCACGTGGCAGCAGCAAATCCATGGAACGACACAGCGATCACTTTCAACGCCGATGACGAACCAAGAGCCCGCTCAGTCCGGGCACCAGCCACTTTGGTCCTGAACCCAATCGTAGACGGTTTTCGGCTCACTAAAGTGCTCATGGACGACGGTAGTGGACTGAACCTCATCTACCAGGACACGCTCAACAAAATGCAAATGGACAGGAGTCACATTGAGCAAAGTAACACAACCTTTCACGGTATTACCCCTAGCTGAGAAGCCAGATGCTCGGGAAAAATCTAACTCGACGTGGTATTCGGCACACTGGAGAACTATAGGTCTGAAGAGTTACTCTTCCATGTGGCACCATTCAACAACGGGTATCATGCTTTGCTAGGGCGAGACGCGTTCACGCGCTTCCAAGCCATACCCCATTATGGGTATATGAAGCTCAAAATGCCTGGGCCCAATGGAATTATCACTATCACCAGTGATCCGGACATAACACTCCATGCCGAAAACAAAACCGCCTCTCTAGCCCTTGAGGCATTATCCGAGGCCCTCACGGCCGAGGAATTGACCACTCTACTTCTACAATACATAGGGACGATGTAATCCTCCACAAGAGACCAAAATCTACTTCCTTTAAGCCAGCAGACGAAATAGTCAAATTTCAGGTCCACCCGACGGACCCCAAGAAAACAGCTTCCATTGGGGCACAGCTGGATCCGACGGTGGATGCCGCAGTACGCGCATTCCTTCGTCAGAACTGGGACATTTTTGCGTGGCACCCTGTGGATATGCCAGGAATCCCACGAAGACTGGCCAATCATAGTCTCAATATTGAAAGGATACAAACCAGTCAAACAAACTCATCGTCGATTCTCCGAATCCAAACGACAGGCTATGGGGGAGGAGCTAGCCAAGCTACTCGAAGCCGGGTTTATCAGAGAGATCAAACATCCAGACTGGCTAGCAAACTTGGTTATGGTACCTAAGAAAGATAAATCCTGGCACCTGTGTGTCGATTTCAAAGACCTTAACAAGACTTGCCCTAAGGACCCCTTCCCACTACCTTGAATCGACCAGATTATTGACGCAACCGCAGGGCATGATTCCTTGTGCTTCCTCGACGCATATTCCAGATATCACCAAATTAAGATAAAAGAATCCGACCAAGCTGCAACGTCATTCATCACTCCGTATGGGCCCTTTTGCTTCAACACTATGCCTTTTGGGCTCAAGAACACTAGCGCAACTTACCAACGCATGATTCAAACATGCCTGGAAAAAAAGATTGGCAAAACTATGGAGGCATATGTAGATGAAGTAGTCGTCAAAACCAAACATGTTGATTCATTGGTGGATGACTTACACCTTACATTCGACAACCTCCAAGCATATATGACATACGGCTCAATCCGGAAAAAATGCGTTTTCGGCGTTCCAGCCGGGAAACTGCTTGGGTTCATCGTCTCCAATAGAGGAATCGAAGCAAACCTCACTAAAGTTCGAGCCTTGTCACTGTTGGTGATACGTCTCCGTCGTATCTATAATTTTTGATTGTTCCATGCCAATATTATTCAATTTTCATATACTTTTGGCAACTTTTTATACTATTTTTGGGACTAACATATTGATCCAGTGCCCAGTGCCAGTTCCTGTCTGTTGCATGTTTTATGTTTCGCAGAAACCCCATATCAAACGGAGTCCAAACGGGATAAAAACGGACGGAGAATTATTTTGGAATATTTGTGATTTTTGGGAGGAAGAATCAACGCAAGACGATGCCCGAGGTGGCCACGAGATAGGGGCCCACGCCCATTTAAGTGGGCGCGCCCCCCACCCTCTTGGGCCACCCGTAAGGCGGTTGATGCCCTTCTTTGGCCGCAAGAAAGCTAATTTTTGGAAAACGATCTGGGCGAAGGTTTCAATCCAATCGGAGTTACAGATCTCCAGATATAAAGAAAACGGCGCCAAGGCAGAATTCCAAAACACAGAAACAGAGAGATAGATCCAATCTCAGAGGGGCTCTCGCCCCTCCCAAGCCATGGGAGCCAAGGACCAGAGGGGAAACCCTTCTACCATCTAGGGAGGATGTCAAGGAAGAAGAAGAAGAAGAAGAAGGGGGGCTATCTCCCCCTTTATTCCGGTGGCGCCGGAGCGCTGCCGGGGGCCATCATCATCACCATGATCTTCACCAACACCTCCATCATCTTCACCAACATCTCCATCACCTTCCCCCCTCTATCTACAGCGGTCCACTCTCCCGCAACCCGCTGTACCCTCTACTTGAACATGGTGCTTTATGCTTCATATTATTATCCAATGATGTGTTGCCATCCTATGATGTCTGAGTAGATTTTCGTTGTCCTATTGGTGGTTGATGAATTGCTGTGATTGATTTAATTTGCTCGTGGTTATGTTGTTGTCCTATTGTGCCTTCCGTGTCGCGCAAGTATGAGGGATTCCTGCTGTAGGGTGTTGCAATACGTTCATGATTCTTTTATGGTGGGTTGCTTGAGTGACAGAAGCATAAACCTAAGTAAGGGGATTGTTGCGTACGGGATAAAGGGGACTTGATGCTTTAATGCTATGGTTGGGTTTTACCTTAATGAATCTTTAGTAGTTGCGGACGCTTGCTAGAGTTCCAATCATAAGTGCATATGATCCGAGAAGAGAAAGTATGTTAGCTTATGCCTCTCCCACATAAAACTTGCTATCGGTCTAGTAACATAGTCAATTGCTTAGGGATACTTTCATAACTCCTACCACCACTTTTCCACACTCGCTTTATTTACTTTATTGCATCTTTACCTAAACAGCCCCTAGCTTTTATTTACGTGTTCTTTATTATCTTGCAAACCTATCCAACAACACCTACAAAGTACTTCTAGTTTCATACTTGTTCTAGGTAAAGCGAACGTCAAGCGTGCGTAGAGTCGTATTAGTGGCCGATAGGACTTGAGAGAGTATTTGTTCTACCTTTAGCTCCTCGTTGGGTTCGACACTCTTACTTATCGAAAGAGGCTACAACTATCCCGTATACTTGCGGGTTATCAAGACCTTCTTCTGGCGCCGTTGCCGGGGAGTCATAGCGTGGGGTGAATATTCTCATGTGTGCTTGTTTGCTTTATCACTAAGTAATTTTTATTTGCTGTTCTAAGTTGTTCTCTATCTTTAGTTATGGATATGGAATGCAAAGTACCCAAAAAATTAGGTGTACTTGCTACTCATGGAGATGGGGTAACTCCTAAAACCCTCGATTCTCATTATGTGAAAGATATTATGTACTACTTTGATAATCCTGAGAAAACCCCATTCAACTTTATAATGGGAGACACGTTGGATCAACATGAATATTTTAGGGATTATCGCTCAACACAAAAAGGGAAACTATTATGGGACCAATTTATTATGTTGCGTTGGTATGCCCGAGATCTATGCTTGAGATATGATATTACTTGTTGCTCTAGGATGAAGGCTCCACACCTTCCCTTTTCATGCAAATTTAATGATAATGAAACCTTAGCTTCTTATGCTAATGGTATATATGATTACTATGATGTGGAACAAATAGAATAATTTGTTGCTTTTAAGGCTGCTAATGAAATTGAATCTTTGTTTGAAAAGTATGAAGCTTTAAATGATGATGTTTATAGCCCTGAAAATCTTGCTATACTTAGATATTTCTATGAAAATTGTGAATACAATTACTATATTAATGCATTTATTGAGAAATTCTCCTCTGTCCAAGAAGAGACTGATATTTTGCAGGAAGCTATGGTAGAAGAAATTGATGAAACTGTGAGCTCATTGGATGGAAAAGATGATGAGGAGAGCGAAGAACAAAAGGAGGAAGAGCGGATTGATCACTCGTGCCCACCTTCTAATGAGAGTAACTCTTCAACTCATACATTGTTTAATTCCCCTTCGTGCTTACCGAAGGATGATTGCTATAATGATTGCTATGATGATTGCTATGATCCCGTTGATTCTCTTGAAATATCCCTTTTTGATGATGCTTGCTATGATTGTGGCCAAGATGCCAATATGAATTATGCTTATGGAGATGAACTTGCTATAGTTCCTTATGTTAAACATGAAATTGTTGCTATTGCACCCACGCATGATAGTCCTATTATCTTTTTGAATTCTCCAAACTACACTATTTCGGAGAAGTTTGTGCCTATTAAGGATTATATTGATGGGTTGCCTTTTACCATTGCACATGATGATTTTGATGAATGTAATATGCATGTGCTTGCTTCTCCTACTTGCAATTATTATGAGAGAGGAACTACATCTCCACCTCTCTATGTTTCCAATATGACAGAATTGCAAGAAACTGTTTATACTATGCATTGGCCTTTACTATGTGTGCATGAATTGTTCTTTTATGACATGCCGATGCATAGGAAGAGAGTTAGACTTTGTTGTTGCATGATATATGTTACTTTGTGCTCACTACTAAATTACAAATCATTGTTAATTAAAATTGGCTTTGATATACCTTGGGATCCGGGTGGATTCATTACTTGAGCACTAAATGCCTAGCTTAATGGCTTTAAAGAAAGCGCTGCCAGGGAGACAACCCGAAAGTTTTAGTGAGTCATTTATTTCTGTCGAGTGCTTTTATATAGTTTAAAAACACAAAAATAAAGAGGGGAACCTAAAAACTTTTCAAAAAGGAAAGTGAAAGTGAGAAAGACAAGCATTCTTGAAGTGGGAGCTAGCCTTGAACTTTGTTCATGCTCACGGAAACTTTGTGAATCTTGATTACAGAAACTTTTCAACAAAAATAATTACCCCCTTGTAAAATTCCATTGTATTATAAAAATAATGTGCCAAGGTTTGCCTTTAGGATGTTTACAATGCTTGTTGGTTTGTACGGTGCAGGACAGAAACTTTGGCTATAGTGCGCGATTTTACATTTTTAACTGAAATGTCAATTTGTTCTGATTCCTTTTGCACTATCTTTATATACGACTTTTGTTATTTTTTATAATTTTGGTAGAATTTTTGGGGTACCATAAGTATGGTTGATGTTCAGATTGCTACAGACTGTTCTGTTTTTGATGCATAGTTTGCTTGTTTTAATGAATCTATCAATTTATATTAGTGGATTGAGCCATGGAAAAGTTATACTACAGCAGATACAATGCAAAAACAAAATATGAATTGGTTTGCAACAGTACTTAGAGTGGTGATTTGCTTTATTGTACTAACGGATCTTACCGAGTTTTCTATTGAAGTTTTGTGTGGATGAAGTGTGTCTAAACGAGGAGGTTTGGATATGAGGAAAAGGAAGAGAGGAAAGAGCTCAAGCTTGGGGATGCCCGAGGCACCCCATGTAAATATTCAAGGAGACTCAAGAGTCTAAGCTTGGGGATGCCCTGGAAGGCATCCCCTCTTTCTTCAATAAGTATCGGTATGTTTTCGTATTCGTTTCGTTCGTGCATTATGTGCAAGTCTTAGCGTCTTTTGCATTTAGTTTTCACTTTTCTTTTATGCACCATGCTGGTATGAAATATTCCTTGGTTGATTTATAGAATGTTCATTGCACTTCACTTAAATCTTTTGAGTATGGATTTATAGAATGCTTCATGTGCTTCACTTAGATCATTTGAAGTTTGGATTGCCTGTTTCTCTTCACATAGAAAACCGCCATTTGTAGAATGCTCTTTTGCTTCACTTATATTTGTTAGAGCATGGGCATATCTTTTGTAGAAAGAATTAAACTCTCTTGCTTCACTTATATCTTTTTAGAGAGATGACAGGAATTGTTCATTCACATGGTTAGTCATAAAATCCTACATAAAACTTGTAGATCACTGAATATGATATGTTTGATTCCTTGCAATAGTTTTGCGATGTAAAGGTGGTGATATTAGAGTCGTGCTAGTTGAGTAATTGTGAAATTGAGAAATACTTGTGTTGAGGTTTGCAAGTCCCGTAGCATGCATGTATGGTGAACCGTTATGTAACAAAGTTGGAGCATGAGGTGTTTTTTGATTGTCTTCCTTATGAGTGGCAGTCGGGGACGAGCGATGGTCTTTTCCTACCAATCTATCCCTCTAGGGGCATGCGCAGTAGTACTTTGCTTCGAGGGCTAAGTAGACTTTTGCAATAAGTATACGAGTTCTTTATGAGTAATGTGAGTCCATGGATATACGCACACTCACCCTTCCACTTTGCTAGCCTCTACGGTACCGTGCATTGCCCTTTCTCACCTTGAGAGTTGGTGCAAACTTCGCCGGTGCATCCAAACCCCGTGATATGATACGCTCTATCACACATAAGCCTCCTTATATCTTCCTCAAAACAGCCACCATACCTACCTATTATGGCATTTCCATAGCCATTTTGAGATATATTGCCATGCAACTTCCATCATCATCACATACATGACTTGAGCATTCATTGTCATATTGCTTTGCATGATCGCAAGATAGCTAGCATGATGTTTTCATGGCTTGTCCGTTTTTTGATGTCATTGCTATGCTAGATCATTGCACATCCCGGTACACCGCTGGAAGCATTCATATAAAGTCATATGTTTGTTCGAGATATCAAGTTGTAATATTGAGTTGTAAGTAAATAAAAGTGTGATGACCATCATTATTAGAGCATTGCCCCAGTGAGGAAAGGATGATGGAGACTATGATTCCCCCACAAGTCGGGATGAGACCCCGGACTTTATGAAAAATAAAAGAGGCCAAAGAAGCCCAAATAAAAAAAGAGGCCAAAGAAGCCCACCAAAAAGAAAGAAAAAAAATAAAAAAATGAAAATTAAAAGAAAAAAATGAGAGAAAAAGAGAGAAGGGGCAATGTTACTATCCTTTTACCACACTTGTGCTTCAGAGTAGCACCATGTTCTTCATATAGAGAGTCTCTTGAGTTATCACTTTCATATACTAGTGGGAATTTTCATTATAGAACTTGGCTTGTATATTCTGATGATGGGCTTCCTCAAACGCCCGAGGTCTTCATGAGCAAGCAAGTTGGATGCACACCCACTTAGTTTCCAGTTTGAGATTTCATACACTTATAGCTCTTAGTGCATCCGTTTCATGGCAATCCCTACTCACTCACATTGATATCTATTGATGGGAATCTCCATAGCCCGTTGATTAGCCGCGTAGATGTGAGACTTTCTCCCTTTTTGTCTTCTCCACATAAACCTTCACCATCACATTCTATTCCACCTATAGTGCTATGTCCATGGTTTGCGCTCATGTAGTAAGAGTTGAAAAAGCTGAAGCGCATTAAAAAGTATGAACCAATTGCTCGGCTCGTTATCGGGGTTGTGCATGATTTGAATGCTTAGTGTGATAAAGATGGAGCATAGCCAGACTATATGATTTTGTAGGGATGAGCTTTCTTTGGCTATGTTATTTCGATAAGACATAATTGCTTGGTTGGTATGCTTGAAGTATTATTGTTTTTATGTCAAATGATAGACTATTGCCTTGAATCATTCGTGTCTCAATATTCATGCAATGATTAGACATATGATCAAGATTATGCCAGGTAGCATTCCACATCAAAAGTTATCTTTTTTATCATTTACCTACTCGAGGATGAGTAGGAAATAAAGCTTGGGGATGCTGATACGTCTCCATCGTATCTATAATTTTTGATTGTTCCATGCCAATATTCTTCAACTTCCATATACTTTTGGCAACTTTTTATACTATTTTTGGGACTAACATATTGATCCAGTGCCCAGTGCCAGTTCCTGTCTGTTGCATGTTTTATGTTTCGCAGAAACCCCATATCAAATGGAGTCCAAACGGGATAAAAACGGATGGAGAATTATTTTGGAATATTTGTGATTTTTGGGAGGAAGAATCAACGCGAGACGATGCCCGAGGTGGCCACGAGATAGGGGCCCACACCCACTTAAAGTGGGCACGCCCCCCACCCTCGTGAGCCACCCGTAAGGTGGTTGATGCCCTTCTTTGGCAGCAAGAAAGCTAATTTTTGGAAAACGATCTGGGCGAAGGTTTCAATCCAATCGGAGTTACGAATCTCCAGATATAAAGGAAACGGTGCCAGGGCAGAATTCCAGAACACAGAAACAGAGAGATAGATCCAATCTCGGAGGGGCTCTCGCCCCTCCCTAGCCATGGGAGCCAAGGACCAGAGGAGAAACCCTTCTCCCTTCTAGGGAGGAGGTCAAGGAAGAAGAAGAAGAAGGAGGGCTCTCTCCCCCTTGCTTCCTGTGGCGCCGGAGCACTGCCGGGGGCCATCATCATCACCGCAATCTTCACCAACACCTCCATCATCTTCATCAACATCTCCATCACCTTCCCCCCTCTATCTACAGCGGTCCACTCTCCCGCAACCTGCTGTACCCTCTACTTGAACATGGTGCTTTATGCTTCATATTATTATCCAATGATGTGTTGCCATCCTATGATGTCTGAGTAGATTTTCGTTGTCCTATTGGTGGTTGATGAATTGCTATGATTGATTTAATTTGCTCGTGGTTATGTTGCTGTCCTATTGTGCCTTCCGTGTCGCGCAAGCGTGAGGGATTCCCGCTGTAGGGTGTTGCAATACGTTCATGATTCTTTTATGGTGGGTTGCTTGAGTGACAGAAGCATAAACCCGAGTAAGGGGATTGTTGCATACGGGATAAAGGGGACTTGATGCTTTAATGCTATGGTTGGGTTTTACCTTAATGAATCTTTAGTAGTTGCGGACGCTTGCTAGAGTTCCAATCATAAGTGCATATGATCCAAGAAGAGAAAGTATGTTAGCTTATGCCTCTCCCACATAAAACTTGCCATCGGTCTAGTAAGGTAGTCAATTGCTTAGGGACACTTTCATAACTCCTACCACCACTTTTCCACACTCGCTTTATTTATTTATTGCATCTTTATCTATAGAGCCCCTAGCTTTTATTTACGTGTTCTTTATTATCTTGCAAACCTATCCAACAACACCTACAAAGTACTTCTAGTTTCATACTTATTCTAGGTAAAGCGAATGTCAAGCGTGCGTAGAGTCGTATCAGTGGCCGATAGGACTTGAGAGAGTATTTGTTCTACCTTTAGCTCCTCGTTGGGTTCGACACTCGTACTTATCGAAAGAGGCTACAACTATCCCGTATACTTGCGGGTTATCAAGACCTTTTTCTTGCGCCGTTGCCAGGGAGTCATAGCGTGGGGTGAATATCTCGTGTGTGCTTGTTTGCTTTATCACTAAGTAATTTTTATTTGCTGTTCTAAGTTGTTCTCTATCTTTAGTTATGGATATGGAACGCAAAATACCAAAACAATTATGTGTACTTGCTACTCATGGAGCTGGGGTAACTCCTAAAACCCTCGATTCTCATTATGTGAAAGATATTATGTAGTACTTTGATAATCCCGAGAAAACCCCATTCAACTTTATAATGGGAGACACGTTGGATCAACGTGAATATTTTAGGGATTATCACTCGACACAAAAAGGGAAACTATTATGGGACCAATTTATTATGTTGCGTTGGTATGCCCGGGATCTATGCTTGAGATATGCTATTACTTGTTGCTCTAGGATGAAGGCTCCACACCTTCCCTTTTCATGCAAATTTAATGATAATGAAACCTTAGCTTCTTATGCTAATGGTATATATGATTACTATGATGTGGAACAAATAGAAGAATTTGTTGCTTTTAAGGCTGCTTATGAAATTGAATCTTTGTTTGAAAAGTATGAAGCTTTAGATCATGATGTTTATAGCCCTGAAAATCTTGCTCTACTTAGATATTGCTATGAAAATTGTGAATACAATTACTATATTAATGCATTTATTGAGAAATTCTCCGCTGTCCAAGAAGAGACTAATATTTTGCAGGAAGCTATGGTAGAAGAAATTGATGAAACTATGAGCTCATTGGATGAAAAAGATGATGAGGAGAGCAAAGAACAAAAGGAGGAAGAGTGGATTGATCACTCGTGCCCACCTTTTAATGAGAGTAACTCTTCAACTCATACATTGTTTAATTCCCCTTCGTGCTTACCGAAGGATGATTGCTATAATGATTGCTATGATGATTGCTATGATCCCGTTGATTGTCTTGAAATATCCCTTTTTGATGTTTCTTGCTATGATTTTGGCCAAGATGCCAATATGAATTATGCTTATGGAGATGAACTTGCTATAGTTCCTTATGTTAAACATGAAATTGTTGCTGTTGCACCCACACATGATAGTCCTATTATCTTTTTGAATTCTCCAAACTACACTATTTCGGAGAAGTTTGTGCTTATTAAGGATTATATTGATGGGTTGCCTTTTACCATTGCACATGATGATTTTGATGAATGTAATATGCATGTGCTTGCTGCTCCTACTTGCAATTATTATGAGAGAGGAACTACATATCCACCTCTCTATGTTTCCAATATGATAGAATTGCAAGAAACATTTTATACTATGCATTGGCCTTTACTATGTGTGCATGAATTGTTCTTTTATGACATGCCGATGCATATGAAGAGAGTTAGACTTCGTTGTTGCATGATATATGTTACTTTGTGCTCACTACTAAATTACAAATCATTTTTAATTAAAATTGGCTTTGATATACCTTGGGATCCGGCTGGATTCATTACTTGAGCACTAAATGCCTAGCTTAATGGCTTTAAAGAAAGCACTGCCAGGGAGACAACCCGGAAGTTTTAGAGAGTCATTTATTTCTGTTGAGTGCTTTTATATAGTTTAAAAACACAAAAATAAAGAGGGGAACCTAAAAAAATTTCAAAAAGGAAAGTGAAAGTGAGAAAGACAAGCATTGTTGAAGTGGGAGCTAGCCTTGAACTTTGTTCATGCTCACGGAAACTTTGTGAATCTTGATTACAGAAACTTTTCAACAAAAAAAATTATCCCTTTGTACAATTCCATTGTATTATAAAAATAATGTGCCAAGGTTTGCCTTTAGGATGTTTACAATGCTTGTTGGTTTGTACGGTGCAGAACAGAAACTTTGACAATTTCGTGTGGACGGACGCTGCCACAACCGTACTGGAGGAAATAAAGGCTCTGTTAGCGAGCAACCCAATCCTGGTTGCACCAAACGTTAGCGAACCGATGCCGCTCTACATATCTGCAACTCACCAGGTAGTGAGTGCGGTGCTCGTCGTCGAACGAGATGAGGAGGGACACAAATTCCCACTACAAAAACTGGTATATTACGTATCGACGGTCCTTAAACCATGCAAATCCCGATACCCGCATTATCAAAAGATAGCATATGTGGTCTTTATGGCATCCCACAAGCTGCGGCACTACTTTCAGGAGTGCTCGATCACGGTGGCTTCCGAGGTACCACTCAACGATATCATAAACAATCAGGACGCCACCGCCCGGATTGCCAAATGGGCCATTGAGCTCTTGCCATTTGAGATAACTTACAAGCCACACCGAGCTATCAAATCTCAGGTGTTGGCTGACTTCGTCGCCAAATGGGCAGAGGCTGAACTCCCTAAAGAATACGACACATATTCCAATTGGATGATGCACTTCGACGGCTCTAAAATGTTAGCCGGATTGGGGGCTGGTGTCATCTTGACATCCCCCACAGGAGGCACAATCCGCTGTGTGCTCCAAATACTATATACAGACTCTAATAATGCAACCGAATACGAGGCCCTATTACACGGCCTCCGGATTCCCGTCCCCATGGGAATACAATGCCTCGAAGTGCGTGGGGATTCAAAAATTGCAATATCTCAGATAAACGGAGACTTGACATAGAAGATTCGAAGATGGAGGCTTATCGTAACGTCGTACTCAAAATTTCAGCTCAGTTTGAAATGCTTGAGTTTCATCATGTGGCTCGAGAGAGTAATGAAGCAGCGGACGTACTTGCCCTCATGGGCGCTAAACACGACCCTGTCCCACCTAACACCTTCATGGAGAGGCTCTTCAAGCCATCCGTAGTATGGCAGGACGATAGCGGCAACACAGTTCCAGAGCCGATCATACCCCCAGATTCCGCACATAGCTCCGATATTGTCGAGGGTTCGGGCAACGAGATAACACCATCGGCTCACAAAATCATGGCTGTAATTGCCCCATGGACCGAACCTTTCCTATCCTACCCCAGTAGGAGTGAGCTCCCTGATGATCAGACAGAGGCCTGTCGCATTGTTCGATGCTCGAAGGCCTACAAAGTTACAAGAAAAGTACTACCGGAGTACTCCAAAGGTGTATCTCCAAAGTAGAAGGACGACAACTCTTGGCTGAAATACACGCCGGTCTTGGTGTCCATCATGCCGCAGCTCGGGCCCTTGTAAGTAAGGCCTTCCATACGGGTTTCTTCTGGCCCATGGCCCGAGTAGATGCACAGGACCTCGTACAACGCTGTGTTGGATGTCAGCTTTTCGCCAACCAAAACCATATACCGCCCACAGCCTTATGAACAATCCCCATTACTTTGCCTTTTGCGGTCTTGGGGCTAGACATGGTTGGACCCCTTAAAGGGGGAAGCCATAAGAAGAAATATTTACTGGTCATGGTCAACAAGTTCACTAAGTGGATAGAAGGCAAACCAGTCAAAATGGCCGAAGCCGGACCGGTTATAGACTTCATATCCGGTGTGGTACACTGTTATGGTGTCCCGCACAGTATTATTACTGATAATGGCTCCAACTTTACGGCTGATGAGGTGAAAACCTGGTGCGCTAATTTGGGCATCAAGCTCGATTACGCCTCCGTATATCACCCTCAGACAAATGGTCAGGTCGAACAGGCCAACAACTTGATAATGAGCGGCATCAAACCCAGACTAGTGCGATCTCTGTGAGAATTAGACAAGCACTGGGTTGAAGAACTCGATTCTGTACTCTAGGGGCTGTGTACCATGCCCAATCACACGACCGGATATACACCTTTTTTCATGGTGTACGGTGCTGAGGCAGTATTGCCTTGTGACATTATTCATGACTCACCTCGAGTGCGCATGTATGAAGAGAGGGAGGCCGAGCTCGATCGGCAGGACTATCTAGACGGCTTGGAGGAAGAGCGTGACGTCTCGAAGGCCCGTTCCACATTTTACCAACAGCAAGCTCGGCGATATCAAAGCAGGGAAGTACGGGAAAAGACTTATAATGTTGGTGAACTCGTCCTGCACCTACCAGAGAAGAAAAAGGACAAGCTCAAGTCCAAATGGGAGGGTCCCCTCATCATAGATGAAGTTCTCACTGGAGGGGCCTATCGCCTTCGCCACACTTAGGATAATCGTTTGGAACCAAACCCATGGAACGCCGCTCGGCTCCGAAGATTCTACGCCTAAACTTTTTTCTTTTCGTCTTTTCTTTTCTCCCTCTCACCCATTTTTCTCTCTTTTTCGTTTTTTGTACGACTTCTGCCAGTGTTTGGATAAACCGCACACTCAAGGGATATACATCATTAAGTGTACATACCCCATGATACCTGGGGGCTTCTTTTAACCGAAGCTTATTACGACTATTATTTTGGAGCGTCAAGCTCATCGTATATATGTGTTGTCTACTCATAGGTGTCTTTTCTTTGCCATTATATGCACCTTTATGACTTAAGTTTTTGCCAAGCTGGGTTGCCTGGCTCCTGTGATTATGCCCTACATTCCCGCTTGCTCGGCTAGGGCATAAAGGGAGCACCTCTGCGATAGTTACAGCCGGGTTATCCAGACGTTTACCTTAGACGGGTGAAGCCGAAAGCTTGCGTTCTTAAGGGAATAATTGGTCAGAAGACAAGAGACGAACTACCCTCGTTGCAGTTTACACCCACAAATTATAATGTGTATTGTGATTTCTCGCATCACAGCTTATGCATGCGACGCATGTTGGCCCACGGAAAGGAAGCCTTAACGGAACTATTCTCTCTGGAAGATGTTTCTTACGATAAAATGTAATATAACATAACTCCCCGAATATAACTTGTCTATTTAAGCAATTATGACCGGACTGCCTAGTTTCCGAACATGCCTTGGTGTTTACTAATGGTATAAATATCCAAAAACACTCCAAACCTCAGGTTCTGGAGGTCGAAGAGGAAAGTCTGCCATGACAATCGTTTTACAATTCGGCTGGAGATAAGTTTTTTGATAAAGTACACTACTACTTGGACTCAAAAACTTCTTCTTCCTCTAGACCCTCTAGTAAGTTGTCTAGTTTACAATCCTGTTGAGAAAACTTAGCGGCTGTTTTCACTTGGTCGTACACTAAGCTAACAGGAATTTCTTGTCCATCTGGTCCCCGAGGTCCGACCCGGGCATATGATTCGGATCAAGCTTGGTATACCGTGTTTACACCATGGCCCAGGCTTCTCGGGCACCTTCCCGACATGCTGATATCTTCCATAGCTCCAAACAGCGACGAGCTCCCTTGAATAAATTCGCAAGCTCATCCATACTTCCTGGAGGGGGATCAGATGGCCATAAAGCCGTCGCCATGTTCCTCAATGCTTTCCGAGCTCGCTCATACACTTTGGAAAACTCTTGTAGCATGTCGCCTTGGAATCCAGACTCTTCTCCTTCGGGACGTCCGGTCAGCACACCTACAAAAGCAAACTTGTCAAAATTTCAAATAGGAGACCTTGTGACAGATAAGTTAAAGAGCATACTGAATATGCCGCCTTTCAGCTTCTTGTTCTCCTTCAAATCATCCGATAATTGGGCTCTTAAATCCTTTAGTTCTTTGGCTTGCTTGATATTTGCATCCTGTAGTTTGTCCTTCTCATTAATGGTCCGCATTAAAACACGTTAACTAGCAGCTTCTTGCCCTTCGGCATGTTGTTTATCTACTTGAGCAGCCCTTAGCCTCTCCTCCAGTTGATCCGTCGAGCCTACCAATGAGACAAACGCTTAATTAAGCAACCTCATTATGGGCACAGAGCCTTATTTTCGAGCTACTGTTGTACTTACCATCAGGTGCCTTCTTGGACTTCTTCAAATTTTGTAGTTCAGCGGTGGCAGCAGTCAGCTTAGTTCGGCATTCTTCTAGCTCCTTCGATAGAGTGTTATTACTCTCTGTGAGTACCTAATAATGTAACGACTCTTAAATCAGTTGGGCCAACTGCTTCAAGACTCGGGGGCTACTGGCATATTATTATTGAATCTGCGCAAAAAACTCTTACCCGTGTATCCTTTGAAAGCTGGAGAGTGGCTCTAGAACCTCCATCACGAGAAGCTCGGATATAAGCATCCGCTGAGCTGAGAGCATTAAAAGCCTCTTCGGTAAAATGTGGGTCGCGCATAGCCGCTCTCCGCTGCCGGTGACCCATCGCACTCTCCACTTCGGTGTTTGTGACGAATACATTATCTGAATCCTCTGGGAGATGACAATCTGGCATTGCTCCCGCATCTCCTCTAGTTCTTGGGGTAGGGTCTGGGGCTGGATTAGTCTGTGCACGGCTGGCCAGGTCTCCGGATGTAGTCCGTCGTACACTCCTTCTGCAATATGGCACGACAGGGAATGTCGCCGCCCGATCTATCCGTTGAGCGCGTGATAAAAGATTATACCTCTTCAACACAGAAGAGGGCCCGACTGTATCATTGTTCGCCTTTCTTTTCAGAGATGCACCTTGTGCAAGCGTCGTCTTCTTAGAGGACGCCTTTGCTGCGGCACGCTGGTGCGAGCGTCGCCCCTTGGGAGCACGAGGTAGTGCGGTGGGTGAGTCGCAATGGGAAAACTCTTTTTGAGGAGATGTCTCCTGGGTACTTACATGGGAGAAAGGGAGAAGGCCAGGGTAGTCGGCTATAATGGCCACTTCCATGCCGTTGTAGCTCGTCTGATAAAAGACTCCATCCTCAAAATCTACAAATATGTCCGGATACTCTTTGTATACAGGATCAAGGTCTCGATTATGGTCCTCCGGCTGCGGAGTGGGGCTGTAGATCCCCGTGATGACCTTTATCCATTCCTATTAAAGATAGTTGGAATAAATTCAACTATAAAGCATAGTTAAGGAGAAAAGATCAATTAAGTCCTACAATCAAAGACTCACCCAGTCAATGGGGGTATTCATGGAGAAACCTTCTCGACACTTCAGGCGAGCGAAATCGTCCTTTTCCCCTTTGAAAAGGTCAGCCAATGTGGCAGCCAGCGCGGCAAAATTAGCCGGACCCTTGCACCCACAACGAGAGGCGTCGTCCTCCCCATTGTAATGCCACATGGGAAGCCCCCTGGATTGAAGCGGCTAAACGCATCGCGTTATTGAAATCGCCATTACCTCGACTAAGGATAGTCTAGAGTGGGCAAGTATTCTGATCTTGTTCGCTAGCCTCTTAACCTCCGCACTATCTTCTTCTTCATAGCTTCGGGGACGCCAGCTGGCACGTTTCTTTAAAGGAGCGGAGGAAAATTCGGGAAGACCTTGCCGGATTGGATCCGGGAGGGCACTAGTGCAGAACCGGGCTATAGCCCCGGTTCGTAAGGGCCTTTAGTGCCGGTTCTGTAACCGACACTAAAGGGTGGGTACTAAGGTTCCCCCTTTAGTACCGGTTCAGCACGAACCACTGCTAAAAGGCCACCACCCGGCATGAGCCAGGGCCGGGTGTGGGGACACCTTTAGTACCGGTTGGTAACACCAACCGGTACTAAATTTTTTTGGGGGTTTTGGTTTTATTATTTATTTTTCCATTAATTTTGTGTTTTCCATTTAATTCTTTTTCGTTTGCTGGCATTTTACGATACTACATATTGTACACATTTTGCATATATATAAATATAATTTCTCGTAGAACACACACACACACACACATATATATATATATATATATATATATATATATATATATATATATATATATATATATACACAGACGGTCTATTATGCTAATATTAGCAGAATAACTATTCTGCACACCACTTCCGCACTGCACGCTGAACGCAAGTGCATGTTATTCTTTGAACCAAGTCTGCTCCAGTACTCACACGAATGAACTTCTCGTCGAAAAAAACTGCACGCGTTATTTTTTCGGTACTGTTTTCGCTCTAATTTTTGAACCGTTTATCGGAATGAGGCGTGTAATATACCGTTGAAAATCTATGGATTAGGCGCAACTTTGACATGTTGAACACTTTTCGATGTTCCACACGGTTTAAGAGCAGTTTTGAAATTGGCGCATCCCATGACGAGTGGCAGCGAGCGTTTTTTGGCGATTTCTTCTAAACCGCTCGTCGGAATGAAGCAAATGATACGCCGTTGGATAGATATCATCGAGGCGCATCTTTTTCATATATAAATTTTTCTCTAGTTCGTTACGGTTTAAGAGCAGTTTCAAATTTTTGGTACTGTTTTTCAAAATTAACTAAATCGCAGAACTCTGTTTTTCAAATTTTTTGAAATTTTTGGTACTGTTTTTGCTCCAGTTTTCTAATCGTTTGTCGAAACGAGACGCATGATACACCGTTTGAAAGTTACGGACAAGGCGCAACTTTTATATGTTGAAATTGTTTTGAGATTCCTTACGGTTTTTAGTTAATTTTGAAAATCGTGTGGCGGACGACGAGTGACAGTTGCCGTTTTTCATGAATTTTTACAAACCACTAGCCGGAATGATTCAAATGATGCACCGTTGGAAAGATATCAACAAGGCGCAACTTTTTCATGTAGAACACTCTCTCTAATTCTTTACGGTTTAAGAGGAATTTCGAATTTACCGAAATGCGGACACTCTGTTTTTCCGCGACCCAAAATCGCCGTATGTACTGCATCAGACAGAAAACTGCACTGCTTTCCGACCGAAAATCACACTGCATCAAAAGGACAAGTGCACTGCATGATTTCTTTTTTGTGGGACGTAAATTTCCCAAACGAGGTAGCAAACCGCACTTCTTTAGACTAAAATCCGCACTTCATCAGACGGACAAGTGCACTGCATAATTTCTTTTTTGTGGGACGTCAATTTTCTCAAACGAGGTGGAGCTCACATCATGTCGAAGCGTTGATGAACCACAATACTATGGAAAGTGAACCTCGAGACTACCGCAAACGGGCTGCAACACTACCGAAAGTGAACCGCGTGAGTTTTTTCCAAACTCAATATTTTAGAGGACAAAGTGAGCTTCAAAAACATACATATCCATTCATTATCCACCATTGTGTGGACGTAGAGATCTGCATAGTCGTTTTTCAGAGTGAATCACTTGGGTGTCACAACGAACTGCATCGTTTTCAACGGGCTTACAAACTAGCCCTGAAATTTAACATGGGCAACCCTCAATTATAAAATAAAAATTGGCAACGGCAGTTAAGTGAACGTCTCGAGCAGGACCTGCGAACTGCACAACACAAGAAACCACGACTTGTCCAACTAAACAAGTGTGTGGCCATGTCAAGGTACTCTAATGCAGAATTGGAGAGAAATGACAAACAAGTCTGAAAAAATAAAAATAAAATGCTTCTGAACTAGTACATGTGTGCTACTGCTCTCCCCCATAGGTAATCTGAATCAAGCCGGCGTCCCATGGCTGCGACCACATCAAAACATTTTCAAAAAGTGATTTTGCACTGCATGCTCGGCGAAAAATCCTCTTCCGAACTTCACGGGGCGTCGTCGCCGCAGTTGACCTTGATCTCTTCTGGTTTAGCACAAGGAACAGAGTGAACCATATTAGACAGAGGAGCGAACCTCTCAAAGAGTTACATGATTCATACATGTCAAAAAGAATGATCTGCATACCAAAGGCAACAAGTGAATCGCACAATAAAAAAAAGAGAACAACCATATGATAAAAAAAGTGATACCCAGGAGTGACCTACGTGGCAATCTATAGCGACCACGCCGGTGAACACGCATGACCGTGAGTGCCGCACTGCATCTGCCACCCTGCCACACTGCATCAACCATGGGCGTGCTGCGTGCACCCACGTACTGGACTGCGTGGCGCTGGTGGGAGTGGTAGCCGGCGAAGCGAGCTCGTCGAGGGAGGTTTTGCTGGATCCCTCATCGATGGGGACAAGGAAGCCGGTGAGTAGAGGATGGACCGACGAGGAGGTAGGGGGTCTCGGGGGATGGCATCCGGATCCGACGCGAAAAGTACGGCGACACCCGGATCTAGAGCGGAGGCAGGGTGGGGAAAGCTTTGAGATGCCCAAGGCGACACCTGCGTTCACGAGCGAGTTCAGAGGGTGCGGTGAGGAGGTAAAAGGAGAGGAGGGAGAGGAGGGTGGCCCAGCTCCGGTGTTCCTCTGGCCGTCCTGCGTGGCGGCGGCGCAGATCGGCGGCTGGCGCGTGGGGAGGGGGTGGGCAGGCGGCGCATGGGGAGGGGGTGGCCCGGCGGTGCATCAGGAGGGGATGGGTGGCCTGCCGGGTGGCGCGTGGAGAGGCGGTGGCCGGGCAGCGCGTCGGAAGGTGCTGGGTGGCTGGCCGGGCGGTGCGTCGAAAGGTGCTGGGTCACATGCCGAGCGTCGCGTCGGGAGGTGGTGGGTATCCGGCCGGGTGGCACGTCGGGAGGTGGTGGGTGGCCGGCCGGGCGACGCGTCGGGAGGGGGTGGGTGGCCGGTCGGGGAAGGGAAAGGAAGGGGGCCGCGCCATGGCTGCGGGCTGTGGAAGAGCGCGAGGTGGTGGGGACGGCACCGTGGAGGGAGTTGGTGCGGCGGCACGGGGGAGGTGGTGCGGTGGTGGAGCATGGGGGAGAGAGAGAGGAGAGGGTGGCTGAGGTGAGGATAAGGTGGGATGGGATTTTTTGCATTGCCCGTGCAGTTAGTTCGGTTCCTTCGCGCGGTTAGTTTTGTAGCTATGGATTGATCCCGGGTGTTAGCAGAATAAGATTAGAGTGTTAGCAAAATAACTCTTAAGGGGTGTTAGCAGAATAGACCCACCCTATATATATATATATATATATACCCTGTTCAAGAATTCATCTGATTAACCAGTTAACTTGCCGATTAATCCCTACTCATAGGGTCACCGAGTAGCCTATAAACCGATAAATCGTCCGATTAATTGATTAAATGACCGATTAACTTGCTGATTAGCTGATTAATCCCCTACTCACCTGCCAACCGAGCAGCTACCAGTTAACGATTTCCATATATATATATATCATCGAATGTCTCACAACCACACAATTATTCACACATACACATGTGTATATATATAGTTTTTCCTACATGTTGCCTTCAGAGCCAATGGCATTTGCCTTGGTGCCTTCGGAGCATGATGACAATTGGGAGTGGTTCATTGGGGCGGTAGCTCGTAGTAGAATTCCTCTTTGGGATCTATGACCTGGTCGAGAAAAAATCCCGCTATTTCCTCTTGAAGTGCTCGTATGCGCTCCACTGGTAGGAGCTCCTCCCGCACCAATTCGAACTGTTAAGAAGGAGATCAATATGCATGTGTATTAGTTATGTGACTAGATATCGATAATGATGTAAAAATTGTGAATATTGTTCTGTCAAACATACCCATAGCTGTCTATCAGTTTTGATCCTTTCGGACGTCATCATGCGAATGTTCTCGAAAATGTAGTATGCACACACATCAGTCCCCGGCGCCTGCTTCAGGGCCTTTACGAGAATAGAATTTAATCATATAATAATTAATCAAGCATGATAATTAAAGTTATTGAAACTAGAATTAAATAGATGCATGGTAGCTAGCTAGTACTACTTAATTAATTATACCTTGGGTCAAAACCAATACAACTTTTCTTTCCATGGACCTGGAACCTCATTCCTGAACTTTGTCCAAGCCCTGCCCGCCGGCAAAGAAAATGAATAAACGAGTTATTAAATAGTTGATATCAGGAAATGATGAACTAAAGAGGCCGACATATAGTTAATAATGATTGAAATTACCTGTCGACTATCCCCTTCACGATTGTGTAGTCTTTTTTTTTAAGTAGTGAGTCCAGTACTTCAACTGTTCCTTCGTCAACTAAAATGATTAACAAGATCCAATGGTAACTGCATGCACACACGTTTCCATGTCTTAATTAAGCAGGCATGTGCATAACACTCATCAACTACCCTAAACCATATACACTTAATTATTAACATCTAGCTAGCTAGTAAGTAAAAACATAATTTGTAGTACAAGACAGTGTGACTCACGTGAAGTTGTAAGGAAGTAGTATATTTTCATTGGTATTGAGGCGCTTCAAGAACTCTAGCATGTTTTTCTCTACATCGTCTTTATACCACTTATATGTCCATGTTTGTTCATTAACAGTATTTGGGTCAATGAACCCAATGACATAGCATCCAACTTTTTTCATTTCATACATCTTCATCCTGCATAATACCATAGAAAAGAATATAGTGAGGATAATTACAGGTAATGATCGATCAATGAGCACTACAGCTAGCTTGAGACTTCAATTACAGAAAGAAATCACTAAAATAGTTCTGAATACTCAACGGACAGAGCTAGTTTATGGAAGTAATACTCTTCCTTGACTTTCACCATGAGGCCCTCTCGATTTTTACTCTTGGTAATTTTCATGTACCAATCATGCAATTCATACATTCACGTTGGGAGGTTCTTGACCTGCTCAGGCTTGACCAAAGGTTGGCCGCGGACATATTTCCGTTTTATGTCCTGCTCTCTAAGCTTAGGCATGGGCTCAATCTCGAGGAGTTGTCCAACAGTGATACCGAGCATTTCAGCCTGCCTTCTATGCTCGTCGATTATTACCAGCTGACCGGCGCCGGTACTCTCATGTGTTGGTACAACAAGCGGGGGGATCGATTGCGCCGCCCGTTCTCCTAGCTGGGGAACGGTTTTCCCGCATTTTTGGCCAGCTTCTTGGCTCGAGCTCGAGCTCAACTCCTTTTGTCGTGCTCGATGTGCCTTCCTGATTTGGCGCTCATAGTCCGAGTCAACAAGCTTGGGAGCTGGTGCTTTAGCCATAAGAATAAAGTGGTTATCCTCGGGCACTTTCTTCCTTGGCAGCGGTGGCGGTTTCGGTCCAAAGTGGGCGTCCACTTGGGGCTTCACTATGGCTTCGTTGTGCTCCTTGGGCATGTCGTAAGGCCTCCGTGGAAGAGGCGCGAGGCTTCTTGGACCATATTGAAATCGCTTGCCTCCGCCTGTACCTCATGTACTACCTCGACTTGTAGCACTACGCACCATAGCCGTGGTGGCTCTCTTCCGTGATTGCTGAGGCAGCGGAGACGGCTGACGCGGTGTCGGACTTGGAGGAGGAGTGGCACGCGTTGGTGGACTTGGAGGAGGAGTGGACTCACGCGTTGGCTGAGTTGAAGCAGGAGGAGTGGCCTCATGCGTTGGCTGAGTTGAAGCAGGAGGAGTGGCCTGAAGCTGTGCCGTACTTGGAGGGGCGTGAGTCATCTGCTCCTCGTCACCTCCTGGAATGTCAAGCTCTAGCTGACACGGTGTCGGTGGCCTTCGAAAGATGATGCAATCCTTTCTCCATAGGATGATACGATGTATGGCCTCTCCTAGTGTGTGCTCCTCGTCACCTCCAGGAATGCCAAGATGTAGCCCTGAATATTGGTCCACCACCTCATCAACCACGACACGAGCATAGCCGGCTGGAATCGTTCTGCAATGGTAAGTTGCTCCGGGGGGATTTGTATAAGCAATGGCGTCCGCCGCCTTCACGGATATGTTCTTTATTTTGAAGTGTAGCTCACAGTTAGTGTTCTCCATGATGTCATCCACAGGGTATCTATCCAGCAGTGCGTCGCCCGGGGCAAAACCCACGCTGCTTCTCGGCATGGATGGGATGGTGCTATCCAATGCTGGATCATTCGCTAGCTGCGGTCACTGCTGAGACCCCCTTTCCTGGCTAAGCGAGTTGATCTGCTGCTGCTGCCGCTGCAATTTGAGTGCCAAGTCCGCGTGCGCTGATTCTAGGCCTTGAAGGCGTTCTGCTTCCTGCTTCCTCTGCTCGTTCTCCAGCTTCTTCTTCTTCTTCTCCTCCACCTTTGTTCTCGCGCAGCTTCTGTAGTCGGTGTTCCACTCAGAAAAGACCTCATACCACGGAACAACGCCCTTGCCTCATGTTCTTCCCGGGTGTTCAGGATTTCCTAGCGCGCGCTAAGCTCACCATTCTCTCTGTTGGGCGTGAAACCCCCTTTCAAGCTTCTTCTATTGCTTCAACTAACTTAACATCGTCTCCTTTAAGACATGCCTTCTTAGAAACCTCGCCTGTCTTCGGGTCCAATGCCCCCCCCATGCGCATAGAACCAAGTTCTGCACTTGGGGGGCCAGCTCAATGTAACTGGAGTGACCTGTGTAGCCAGCATCTCTTGCTCAGACTTATCCCATTTAGGCATTGCCACCGTGTAGCCACCTGGCCCTAGCCTGTGGAATTGCTGCTTTTTTGTGGAATTGGCCTTGTTTTTTGGACCATTCCTTAGATAATTCTAATTCCTTGAATTTCACAAAATTGTCCCAGTGTTCTCTTTGGTTATCAAGTGTTCCCTTGAATTCTGGAGTCTTCTTTCCTGCTTTGACGTAGTTATTCCATACAGTTTTCTTGTGGTTGTTGAATGCAATTGCCATCTTCCTAAGAGCAGCATCCTTAACTTTCTCCACATCTATAGCTGTGAAATGATCTGGTAGGGTGAAATATTCCATGAGATCTTCCCAAAGCACAGTTTTTGCTTTGTCATCAACAAAAGTAAGATCTGGACGGGGCTTTGATGGCTCTTTCCATTCTTGAAGGGAGATCGGGAGTTTGTCCTTCACAAGAACTCCGCATTGATGAACGGACTTGTTCACAATGTTCTTAGGCGCTATTGGTTCGCCATTAGTTTTGATGGCATCGATGTTGTACTTTACGCCCTCCTTCAACTTTTTTCCGGGCCTCGCACTCTGCCTGTAGAAGATTTGCTTGATCCGGAGGGCTGAAAGAAGAAAGATTGATTCGTTAATATATCTTCAAATCATTTAAAACATGTGATGATCACCAGATGCCTGCTTATATAAATATACCTCGCCGGTCTCTGTTATTTCAAGATCAACATTTTCTTCGACATCATAAGCAATAATTTCTTCGTCATCATAATCAAATTCATCGTCCATGACTTCATCAATTCGGTCGTCGCGATTGAATATCATATCATCACCCTCCCCGGTATTGTTCAGATATTGGGAGCCGTCATCTTCTTCATTTTGATCATCTGGCGTGCGAGGGGAGCGTATTATCTCGAACAGGGCCTCTTCTCCCTCTCTGCCGGTATTGTCCGCCATAGCTTTTATTTAACTAATCCAGAAGAAATATAAAACAATTTAGTATTCAAATTACAATGCATGCATGCAATCAATAAGGAAATCCTGTATCATAGTACATAATATGCATCGTCTCGAATAATATATAATCTCGAATACATCGTCTCGAATATTATATATTGAATACATCACTAGCTAGCTAGCTAATAAAGATCGAATACTATAGAAAAATCTAGGCCACTCGCGGTTCCTGAGGCGCGGGCGGTGGACACCTAAAGAGAAGGAACCATCACATGATCATATAGCTCCGGTCATCTCCCCAAAGACCCTACCAGGTATTGGAGAACCTGATGTCCATAGCAGCCATGTAGCGACGGACGTGCTCGTCCTCCTCCCTGACACGGCGACACACCACCTCCGGCAGGGCCGGCTCCCTCCACACCGAAAGTGGCCGACGGGAACGCCACCAAAGGAGCTCAGGGTTGACAACGGGACCCGGGTTCCTCGCCAAGCGGCGAACCCCTAAAGGTAGCACCTCCCAATGCCAGCCCAGTGGAGCCCAGTCCCGGACATGGGTCCGCTAAAGCAGGACGACGTCACGAACGGGTCAACAGGGAGGATGCGGGCTGGGCATCGTCGAGAACAAATACTATACTCCGCAAAAGTAACATTTTTTAAATGATTGGATTAGGATTTCTTATATGCAAATTCTAAATTTGTATAACTAAAATTATAAGAAACTAAAAAGTAACATTTCTATAACAATTTGAAATTAACCTAATTCATCTAGCTAAAACTAACATTTCTAACATTTCTATAACATTTCTAACATCTCTAACATTTCTATATACTATTTGACATTAATCTAATCTAATTAATTAATTCATCTAAAACATTTGTATGAAAAACAGAAAAACAGAAAAAACTAAAAACAGAATCGTGTGTGTGCGTGTGCGCGCGCGCGCGTGCACGTGTGCACCTATGGCGCCGGTGGCGCGGCGGCTTCGATTGGACGGAGGAGAGGGGCCGGGGAGAAGGGCTCATAGCGCGGGCAACAATGACGGCCACGGCGAGGTAACGGGACGGCGAGGCAGAGGGGACGGCGACGGGGACGGGGACGGGGGCGACGGCGACGGTGACGGACGGCGACGGGGGCGGCGGTGATGGGGCAGAGGAGAAGAAGCAGAGGGAGAACGTACTGACAATTTTTTTTGAAGTGTTTTCTTATATAGAACCTACCTTTAGTACCGGTTGGAGCCACTAACCGATACTAAAGGTCTGTTTTGGCCAGGCGAAGCGGCGGGAAGCGCACCCCTTTAGTACTGGGTGGTGGCTACAACCGGTACTAAAGGCCCCCCTTTAGTACCGGTTGGAGCCACAACCCGGTACTAAAGGTGGTGCGCCGACGCAGGTGCAGTGCAGGCAAGTTTAGTCCCACCTCGCTAGCCGAGGGGCGCCCGCACCTGTTTAAAAGCCCCGGCGCGGCAACTCTCTTGAACTCCTCTCTATAGCAGGCTTCTGGGCCTAACTCTGCCTCTCTGCCCTGTGGGCCTACTGGGCCCTGCGGGCCTGCATCCTGGCCCAACTGCAGGTTGGGTTACTAGTCGTATGCAGGCCG
Source organism: Triticum aestivum (assembly GCF_018294505.1). NCBI lineage: Eukaryota > Viridiplantae > Streptophyta > Magnoliopsida > Poales > Poaceae > Triticum > Triticum aestivum. The sequence continues at coordinate 391,155,737 of NC_057807.1, read as the reverse complement.
CTGTGGCCCAGTAGGTGGGCTTTTTATTTAGTTTTTGTCTCAAAAAAATATGTAGTTTTTTTCTTTTCTACTTTATTTATTTTCATTTATTTATTTCTGAATATTTTTTCTTTAGGTACAAAAAATTACAAACTTTCTGTTAGTGGCAGTAGTTTTCAAAATTGAATAGTTTAATTTTTTTATTTAGTTTTTGTCTCCAAACAAATTTAGTTTTTTTTCTTTTCTACTTTATTTATTTTCATTTATTTATTTCTGAATATTTTTTCTTTAGGTACAAAAAGTTACAAACTATTACAAACTATTACAAATTTGAATAGATCAAATTTTAATTATTTGACAAACTAATTTGTAGATGAAGTGCATCCAGTTTTTGCACATAAAATTTCTTCGCGTTTCAAATACCAAAACACATAAGTACCCTAACTAAAGATTCTCTTCGGTTTGTTCAAAGCGGCACTTTCCAGATATATAAGTCCGGAAAGTCACTATAGAAGAAAGTGATGACGGTGAAGCCTATCACATCCCAGAGTGGGATCTTTGGGTGTGAAACTTTTTCTTCACGTGTGTCCCTTTGAGCCGTAACCATGGACAATCTTCATTATTTAACTGGATGCTCGGATCAATATTTGCTGTGAATGGAGCAATTTCATCAAACTTTTCATAATCTTCTGACATGCCTGTCTTGTCATCCACTCCCATGATGTTTCTTTCCCCGAAAGAACTATGTGGCGCTTTGGCTCATCGTATGATGCATTCGCTTCCTTATCTTTTCTTTTTCTTGGCCTGGTAGACATGTCTTTCACATAGAAAACATGCGCCACATCATTGGCTAGGACGAATGGTTTGTCTGCATACGCAAGATTGTTGAGATCTACAGTTGTCATTCTGTACTGCGGGTCTTTCGTTACCCCGCCTCGTGTCATATTGACCCATTTGCACCGAAACAAAGGGACCTTCAAACCACCTCCATAGTTAAGTGTCCATATGTCCTCTATGTAACCATAATATGTTTCCTTTCCCGTGTTGGTTGTTGCATCAAAGCGGACACCACTGTTTTGTTTGGTGCTCTTCTTATCTTGGTCGATCGTGTAAAATGTATTCCCATTTATCTCGTACCCTTTGAAAGTCATTATATTCGAAGATGGTAACTGGGACAGCAAGTACATGTCATCTTCAATATCGCCATGATGCATGGAATATGTCTGCAACCAACCGGCGAAAGTCCTCGTTTGTTCACGCGTAATCCAGTCGCCAGACTGCTCTGGGTGTTTGGAGTGTAGAAAATTCTTGTGTTCCTCCATATACGGAGCCACCAAGGCGGAATTCTGTAGAACTGTGTAATGTGCTTCAGTGAGAGAATGCCCGTCCATACATATTATTTGATCCCCTCCTAGCGTGCCTTTTCCATCCAGTCTGCCCTTATGCCGCGATCGAGGAACAACAATCGGCTTAAGGTCCGGAATAAAGTCAATACAGAACTCAATGACCTCCTCATTTTCATGGCCCTTCGAGATGCTTCCTTCTGGCCTAGCACGGTTATGAACATATTTCTTCAAGACTCCCATGAACCTCTCAAAGGGGAACATATTGTGTAGAAATACAGGACCCAAAACATTAATCTCTTCGCAAAGGTGAACTAGGACATACGTCATGATGTTGAAGAAGGATGGTGGGAACACCAACTCGAAACTGATAAGACATTGCACCAAATCATTCTGTAACCTTGGTGTGATTTCTGGATCAATTACCTTCTGAGAGATTGCATTGAGTAATGCACATAGCTTCACAATGGCTAATCGAACGTTTTCCGGTAGAAGCCCCCCTCAATGCAACTGGAAGCAGTTGCGTCATAATCATGTGGCAGTCATGAGACTTTAGGTTCTGGAACTTTTTCTCAGCCATATTTATTATTCCCTTTATATACGACGAGAAGCCAGACGGTACCTTCATACTGAGCAGGCATTCAAAAAAGATTTCCTTATCTTCTTTGGTAAGAGCGTAGCTGGCATTACCCTGATGTATGCCGTTTTTTCCATGCATACATTGTTGGTCCTCCCGTGCCTCTGGTGTATCTTTTGTCTTCCCATACACGCCCAAGAAGCCAAGCAGGGTTACGCAAAGATTCTTCGTCACGTGCATCACGTTGATTACGGAGCGGACCTCTAGGTCTTTCCAATAGGGCAGGTCCCAAAATATAGATTTCTTCTTCCACATGGGTGCGCGTCCTTAAACGTCCTTCGGAACAGGTTGTCTGCCAGGACCCTTTCCAAAGATTACCTTCAAATCCTTGACCATATCATGTACATCAGCACTAGTATGGTGGCGAGGCTTCGTCCGGTGATCCACCTCACCTTTGAAATGCTTGCCTTTCTTTCTTACGGGATGCCTGCTCGGAAGAAATCGACGATGCCCCAGGTACACATTCTTACTACAACTATCCAAATATATACTGTCGGTGTCATCCAAACAGTGCGTGCATCCACGGTATCCCTTGTTTGTCTGTCCTGAAAGGTTACTAAGAGCAGGCCAATCATTGATGGTCACGAAAAGCAACGCCTTTAGGTCAAATTCTTCCTGTTTGTGCTCATCCCACGCACATACACCTTTTCCATTCCACAGTTGTAATAGTTCTTCAACTAATGGCCTTAGGTACACATCAATGTCATTGCCGAGTTGCTTAGGGCCTTGGATGAGCACGTGCATCATTATGAACTTCCGCTTCATGCACAACCAAGGAGGAAGGTTATACAAACATAGAGTCACAGGCCACGTGCTATGGTTGCTGCTCTGCTCCCCAAAAGGATTAATGCCATCTGCGCTTAGACCAAACCATATGTTCCTTGGGTCACCTGCAAACTCCTCCCTGTACTTTCTCTCGATTTTTCTTCACCGCGACCCGTCAGCGGGTACTCTCAACTTTTTGTCTTTCTTATGGTCTTCTCCGTGCCATCGCATCGCCTTGGCATGCTCTTTGTTTTGGAACAGATGTTTCAACCGTGGTATTATAGGAGCATACCACATCACCTTTGCAGGAATTTTCTTCCTGGGGCGCTCGCCTCGACATCACTAGGGTCATCGTAGCTGATCTTATAGCACAATGCACCGCATACCGGGCACACGTTCAAATCCTCGTACTCAGCGCGGTAGACGATGCAGTCATTAGGGCATGCATGTATCTTCTGCACCTCTAACCCTAGAGGGTAGACAACCTTCTTTGCTTCGTATGTACTATCGGGCAATTTGTTGTCCTTTGGAGGCATATTCTTTATCATTACCAGCAACTTTCCAAATCCCTCGTCAGATACACCATTCTCTGCCTTCCATTGCAGCAATTCCAATGTGGTTCCCAGCTTTTTCTTGTCACCTTCGCAATTTGGGTACAACAATTTCTTGTGATCCTCTAACATGCGCTGCAACTTCTTCTTCTCCTTTTCACTTGCGTAGTTTCTCTTTGCATCGGCAATGGCCCGACCTATATCATCAGCGAGCTCATCTGATGCCTCTTCTTCAGCTTCTTCCCGCATGGCCGGCTCAGCTTCTTCCCCCATTGTTGTATCATCGTATTCAGGGAACCCATGGCCAGAATTGCTATCGTCGTCCTCTTATTCTTCATTGTCTTCCATCATAACCCCTCTTTCTCTGTGCTTGGTCCAAACATTATAGTGGGGCATGAAACTGGACTCAAACAGGTGGACGTGAATGGTTCTTGAGTTAGAGTAATTGTGATCATTCTTACAGCCAACACATGGACAAGGCATAAAACCATCCGCTCGCTTGTTTGCCTAAGCCGCAATCATAAAAGTATGCACGCCATCAATGAACTGGGGAGAGCATCGGTCATCGTACATCCATACCCGGCGCATCTTCATTACACACCACCAAATAGACCAAATTAATACAAGTTCATACATAAAGTTCATACAAAAAGTTCATACAACACTTAAATGCAACATACAAATAACTCTCTAGCTAAAGCATTTAAATGCAACAACAAATGCGATCAAGATCACAACTAAGGTAACAATTGATCCAACAGCATAATGATACCAAGCCACATTATCAATGGCATATTTTCTAATCATTCTAATCTTCAACAGCATTTTCTCCATCTTGATCTTGTGATCATTGATGACATCGGCAACATGCAACTCCAATTCCATCATCTCCCCCTCAATTATTTTCAATTTTTCTTTCAAATACTCGTTTTCTCTTTCAACTAAATTTAACCTCTCGACAATAGGGTCGGTTGGAATTTCCGGTTCACATACCTCCTAGATAAAAATATCTATGGCACTATGTATAACAAACAACATACGGGTAAGATAATTATAAAAGTAACTATATATCTGATACATATCCAACGTATATATAATTTTTGATTGTTCCATGCTATTATATTACCCGTTTTGGATGTTTATGGGCTTTACTTTACACTTTTATATCATTTTTGGGACTAACCTACTAACTGGAGGCCCAACCTGTATTGCTGTTTCTTTGCCTATTTCAGTGTTTCGAAGAAAAGGAATATCAAATGGATTCCAAACGGAATGAAACCTTCGGGTGCGTGATTTTTGGAACAAACGTGATCCAGAGGACTTGGAGTGCAAGTCAAGAAGCAGCCAAGGTGGCCACAAGGGTGGAGGGCGTGCCCACCCCTACAGGGCGTGCCCCTATCTCGTGGGCCCCTTGGGCGGCCACCGACCTACTTCTTCCTCCTATATATACCCACGTACCCCGAGAACATCAAAGGCGACCACGAAAACCTAATTCCACCGTCGTAACCTTCTGTATCCGCGAGATCCCATCTTGGAGCCTTCGCCGGTGCTCCACCGGAGGGGGAGTCGACCATGGAGGGCTTCTACATCAACACCATAGCCTCGCCTATGAGTTGTGAGTAGTTTACCACAGACCTTCGGGTCCATAGTTATTAGCTAGATGGCTTCTTCTCTCTCTTTGAATCTCAATACAATGTTCTCCTCGATCTTCTTGGAGATCTATTCAATGTAACTCTTTTTGTGGTGTGTTTGTCGAGATCCGATGAATTGTGGGTTTATGATCAAGTTTATCTATGAGAAATATTTGAATCTCCTCTGAATTCTTTTATGTGTGATTAAGTTATCTTTGCAAGTCTCTTCGAATTATCAGTTTGGTTTGTCCTACTAGATTGATCTTTCTTGCAATGGGAGAAGTGCTTAGCTTTGGGTTCAACCTTGCGGTGTCCTTTCCCAGTGACAGCAGGGGCAGCAAAGCATGTATTGTATTGTTGCCATCGAGGATAAAAAGATGGGGTTTACATCATATTGCATGAGTTTATCCCTCTACATCATGTCATCTTTCTTAATGCGTTACTCCGTTATTTATGAACTTAATACTCTAGATGCATGCTGGATAGCGGTCGATGTGTGGAGTAATAGTAGTAGATGCAGGCAGGAGTCGGTCTACTTGTCACGGACGTGATGCCTATATACATGATCATGCCTAGATAATCTCATAATTATTTTCTTTTCTATCAATTGCTCGACAATAATTTGTTCACCCACCGTAATACTTATGCTATCTTGAGAGAAGCCACTAGTGAAACCTATGGCCCCCGGGTCTATCTTTTATCATATAAGTTTTCAATCTACTTTTATTTGCATCTTTACTTTTCCAATCTGTATCATAAAATACCAAAAATATATTTATTTTGTCATATTATCTCTATCAGATCTCACTTTCGCAAGTGGCCGTGAAGGGATTGACAACCCCTTTATTGCGTTGGTTGCGAGTTCTTGTTTGTTTGTGTAGGTGCGTGGGACTTTTGAGGAGCCTCCTACTGGATTGATACCTTGGTTCTCAAAAACTAAGGGAAATACTTACGCTACTATTGCTGCATCACCCTTTCCTCTTCAAGGAAAACCAACGCAAGCTCAAGACATAGCAAGAAGGATTTCTGGCGCCGTTGCCGGGGAGGTCTTCGCTCAAGTCAAGACATACCAAGTCCTTCACAAACTCATCTCCCTCACATTTAAATTATTTGCCATTTGCCTCTCGTTTTCCTCTCCCCCACTTCACCCTTGCCGTTTTATTCGCCCTTCTTCCATTCGATCTTATGTTTGCTTGTGTCTTCTATTTGCTTGCATCTTTGCTTGCTAAAAATCTATTGATATGGATTCACTTAAGTGTTCTACTTGGATCATCTTTGATCCTTATGCGCTCGTGCTGAAACCCCAACTAGCCTAGTTGATGGGAAATTTTTAGATGAGCATGCTCATTTTGTGCGTCATCATGTGTCACAAAAAGGGGTACTCTTATGGGATCAAATAAACCGTTTGATGTGTTATGCTTGGAATCTTTGTGAAATTTGTGATATTACTTGTTGCTCTAAGAACCCTAAAAAACACCTTCCCTACCTATGTGAGTTTAATGAAAATGAAATCTTATCTTCTTATGCAAATGGTGTTTATAGTTACTATGATATCAAACAAATTGAAGAATTTGTTGCTTTTAAAGGTTCTTATGAAGTTGCTTCCTTGATTGAAAAGTATGATATTACTCTTTACGAATCTGAAAATTTTGACATACTTGAATATTGCTATGAAAACTATGCTCATAATGTCTATGTCAAAGAATTTATTGAAAGAATGACCGTTGCTTCTAAAGAAAATAATGATATGCATGAATCTTTAGATAATTGTGATCTCGATGATTTGATTGAAATATCCCTTGATGAACATGATGCTTGCTATTCTTGTGGCCATGATGCAAATATTTTTGAAGAAGAATTTGCTATAATTCCTTATGTTAAACATGAGATCGTTGCTATTGCACCCATATTTGGTACTTCCTTCGATAGAAATCATGACTGCAATGATGTTATTATAAATTCTCTTGATGTCAATTGTGCTAATAATATGCAAAACCCTAAGCTTGGGGATGCTAGTTTTGCTATATCTACTATTTTTTTTGCAATGATCATGATCGGGGTGATTCTTCTTATGATCTTGAAAAGCTATTTAAGCCCAATGATGAATATGAGATTGATAATAGTGTTTGCAATAATATTGAAAGTGGGTTTGGAAGAGTGTCAACTTTAGATCCCACATATTTGGAGTATGTTCAATCTTATGATATTTTTGATAAAAGTGGGTTTGGAGAGGTCATGACTTTAGTTAATGTTAATCCCACTATCTTGGAAGAGTGTCAACTTTGCATGCATGTGGATCGTGTTGAAAATATTTTATGTGATAGCTATTTTGTTGAATTTTCTTATGATCCCACATGTAATTATTATGAGAGAGGAAAATATGATTGTAGAAATTTTCATGTTACTAAATTACCTCTCATTATGTTGAGATTGCTATCGTCTCTTTCTTCTTCCTTGCATATGCTAGTTTTTGCTTGCCTTGCAAATTTGTTTGCTTATAATATGCCTATGCATAGGGAGTATGTTAGACTTAGATGTGTTTGTGACGTGTTTCATGATGCTCTCTTTGCGCTTCAATTCTTGTCTTTCTTGTGAGCATCATTAAAATTATCAATGCCTAGCTAGGGGCATTAAACGATAGCGCTTGTTGGGAGGCAACCCAATTTTATTTTTGTTCCTTGATTTTTTGCTTATATGTAGTAATAAACATTTCATCTAGCTTCTGTTTAGATGTCTTTTCATGTTTTAATTAGTGTTTGTGCCATGTAGAACCTAAAGGATAACCTATGGTGATAGTTAATTTGATTCTGCTGAAAAACAGAAACTGTGCGCGCACGAAAATAATTTTAGTAATTCACAGAAATGTGATTTTGCGTTGATTCTTTATGATGTAGATAAATAGACAAATTTACCAGGACTTCCTATTTTGGTAGGATTTTTATAGTTCCAGAAGTATTCAAGAGTTAAATATTGCTACAGACTGTTCTGTTTTTGACAGATTCTGTCTTTCGTGTGTTATTTGCTTATTTTGATGCATCTATGGCTAGTATGTAAGGGTATGAACCATAGACAACTTGGAATACAGTAGGTTTAACACCAATATAAATAAATAATGAGTTCATTACAGTACCTTATGTGGTGGTTTTGCTTTCTTTCACTAACGGAGCTTATGAGATTTCCTGTTGAGTTTTGTGTTGTGAAGTTTTCAAGTTTTGGGGTAAAGATTTGATGGACTATGGAATAAGGAGTGGCAACAGCCTAAGCTTGGGGATGCCCATGGCACCCCATGATATTCAAGAATATCCAAAAGCCTAAGCTTGGGGATGCCCCGGGAAGGCATCCTCTCTTTCGTCTTCGTTTATCGGTAACTTTACTTCGAGCTATATTTTTATTCGCCACATGATATGTGTTTTGCTTGGAGCGTCTTGTATGATATTAGTCTTTGATTTTTAGTTTAACACAATCATACTTGATGTACACACCTTTTGTAATAAACCCACTTGATTGGAATTTATTAGAATACTCTATGTGCTTCACTTATATCTTTTGAGCTAGATAGTTTTTGCTCTAGTGCTTCACTTATATCTTTTAGAGCACGGCGGTGGCTTAATTTTGTAGAAATTTTTAGTCTCTCATGCTTCACTTATATTATTTTGAGAGTATTTTAGAACAACATGGTATTTGCTATGGTTATAAAATTGGTCCTAGAATGGTGGGCATCCAAGTTGGGTATAATAAAAACTATCATCAGAAGTGAATTGGATGCTATGATCAATTTGATACTTGATAATTGCTTTCAGATATGGAGGTAGTGATATTAGAGTCATGCTAGTTGGGTGATTATGAACTTAAAGAATGCTTGTGTTGAAGTTAGCAAGTGCCATAGCATGCACGTATGGTTAAAGTTGTGTAACAAATTTGAAACATGAGGTGTTCTTAGATTGTGCATTCTTATGAGTGGCGGTCGGGGACGAGCGATGGTTTTTTCCTACCAATCTATCCCCCTAGGAGCATGTGCATAGTGCTTGGTTTTTGATTACTTGTAGATTTTTGCAATAAGTATATGAGTTCTTTTGAGTAATGTTGAGTCCATGGATTATACACACTCTCACCCTTCCATCATTGCTAGCCTCTTCGGTACCGTGCATTGCCCTTTCTCACCTTGAGAGTTGGTGCAAACTTCGCCGGTGCATCCAAACCCCGTGATACAATACGCTCTATCACACATAAACCTCCTTATATCTTCCTCAATACAGCCACCATACCTACCTATTATGGCATTTCCATAGCCATTCCGAGATATATTGCCATGCAACTTTCCACCGTTCCGTTTATCATCATGACACACATTATCATTGTCATATTGCCTTGCATGATCATGTAGTTGACATCGTATTTGTGGCAAAGCCACCATGCATAAATTTTCATACATGTCACTCTTGATTCATTGCCCATCCCGGTACACCGCCGGAGGCATTCATATAGAGTCATATCTTGTTCTAGTTTTGAGTTGTAATTCATGAGTTGTAAATAAATAAAAGTGTGATGATCATCATTATTAGAGCATGGTCCCCAAATAAAAAAAAGAAAAAGAAACGCCAAATAAAAAAAAGAAAGGCCAAAAAAAGAGAAAGGTAAAATAAAAAAAGGCCCAAAAAATAAAATAAAAAAGGGGGCAATGTTACTATCTTTTTCCACACTTGTACTTCAAAGTAGCACCATGTTCTTCATATAGTGAGTCTAATATGTTTTCACTTTCATATACTAGTGGAAATTATTCATTATAGAACTTTGCATGTATATTCCTACTATGGGCTTCCTCAAAATGCCCTAGGTCTTCGTGAGCAAGCAAGTTGGATGCACACCCACTAGTTTCTTTTGTTGAGCTTTCATACATTTATAGCTCTAGTGCATCCGTTGCATGGCAATCCCTACTCCTCATGTTGACATCAATTGATGGACATCTCCATAGCCCGTTGATTATCCTCGTCAATGTGAGACTTTCTCTTTTTTTGTCTTCTCCACACAATCTCCATCATCATATTCTATTCCACCCGTAGTGCTATATCCATGGCTCACGCTCATGTATTGCGTGAAAGTTGAAAAAGTTTGAGATTATTTAAGTACGAAACAATTGCTTGGCTTGTCATTGGGGGTGTATAAGATGGGAGCATTTTTGTGTGACGAAAATGAAGCATAGCCTAACTATATGATTTTGTAGGGATGAACTTTCTTTAGCCATGTTATTTTGAGAAGACATGATTGCTTTGATTAGTATGCTTGAAGTATTACTATTTCTTATGTCAATATGAACTTTTATTTTGAATCATTTGGATCTGAACATTCATGCCACAATAAAGAAAATTACATTTAGAATTATGCTAGGTAGCATTCCACATCAAAAATTCTGTTTTTATCATTTACCTACTCAAGGACGAGCAGGAATTAAGCTTGGGGATGCTTGATACGTCTCCAACGTATCTATAATTTTTGATTGTTCCATGCTATTATATTACCCGTTTTGGATGTTTATGGGCTGTACTTTACACTTTTATATCATTTTTGGGACTAACCTACTAACCGGAGGCCCAGCCCGTATTGCTGTTTTTTTTGCCAATTTCAGTGTTTCAAAGAAAAGGAATATCAAATGGAGTCCAAACGGAATGAAACCTTCGGGAGCATGATTTTTGGAACAAACGTGATCCAGAGGACTTGTAGTGCAAGTCAAGAAGCAATCAGGGCGGCCACGAGGGTGGAGGGTGCCCCCTACTGGGCGCGCCCCCTATCTCGTGGGCCCCTCGTGCGTCCACCGACCTAGTTCTTCCTCCTATATATACCCACGTACCCTGAGAACATCAAAGGCGACCATGAAAACCTAATTCCACCGCCGTAACCTTTTGTATCCGCGAGATCCCATCTTGGAGCCTTCGCCGGCGCTCCGCCGGAGGGGGAATCGACCATGGAGGGCTTCTACGTCAACACCATAGCCTCTCCGATGACTTGTGAGTAGTTTACCACAGACCTTCGGGTCCATAGTTGTTAGCTAGATGGCTTCTTCTCTCTCTTTGAATCTTAATACAATGTTCTCCTCGATCTTCTTGGAGATCTATTCGATGTAACTCTTTTTGCGGTGAGTTTGTCGAGATCCGATGAATTGTGGGTTTATGATCAAGTTTATCTATGAGAAATATTTGAATCTCCTCTGAATTCTTTTATGTGTGATCAAGTTATCTTTGCAAGTCTCTTCGAATTATCAGTTTGGTTTGGCCTACTAGATTGATCTTTCTTGCAATGGGAGAAGTGCTTAGCTTTGGGTTCAATCTTGCGTTGTCCTTTCCCAGTGACAACAGGGGCAGCAAAGAACATATTTATTGTTGCCATCGAGGATAAAAAGATGGCTACATCATGTCATCTTTCTTAATGTGTTACTCCGTTCTTTATGAACTTAATACTCTAGATGCATGCTGGATAGCGGTCGATGTGTGGAGTAATAGTAGTAGATGCAGGCAGGAGTCGGACTACTTGTCACGGACGTGATGCCTATATACATGATCATGCCTAGATAATCTCATAATTATTCGCTTTTCTATCAATTGCTCGACGGTAATTTGTTCACCCACCGTAATACTTATGCTATCTTGAGAGAAGCCACTAGTGAAACCTATGGCCCTCGGGTCTATCTTTTATCATATAAGTTTTCAATCTACTTTTTTTTGCATCTTTACTTTTCCAATCTATATCATAAAATACCAAAAATATATTTATTTTATCATATTATCTCTATCAGATCTCACTTCTGCAAGTGGCCGTGAAGGGATTGACAACCCCTTTATTGCATTGGCTGCGAGTTCTTGTTTGTGTGTGTAGGTGCGTGGGACTTTTGAGGAGCCTCCTGCTGGATTGATACCTTGGTTCTCAAAAACTGAGGGAAATACTTAAGCTACTATTGCTACATCACCCTTTCCTCTTCAAAGAAAACCAACGCGAGCTCAAGATGTAGCAATATCTAAATCACACAAACATGGTTTTTTTATATAAAAAAGATAAGAACAAGAGGCTCACCACAAGGTGGTGCCAGCGACGGGTCGGTGCGGAGGACCGACAATGGTTACGACGGAGACGAGAAGGCACTAAGTAAACCACACCTACATATGCAAACTAAGAGTTATTTTAAGCTCAAATTGCATAGAAATCAAATAAACTACCACATATAATTCCTCCCAAATTACTAAAACCCACAAATTAATCACAATATAAAGCATTGCAAGAGCTAATCTAGCAATGAGAGATGAAAGGACAAAGTTGCTAACCTTTGTGATCACTTGAATGGATGGGGGCCTTCAAATCTTGACAAAATTTGGGAAAAATGTGTGATGAGCTCGAGGGGAAGAGAGGAAGAACAGAGAGGAGGAGAGGGGAAAGGGGGAAGAACAGAGCGAGCTGGACGAAGGGTTTATATGTAGGATGACCTATAGTACAGGTTCATGGCAAGAACCACTACTAAAAGTGTTGGACGGGCCCTAGTCTGACAACATCCTGCCACCACTCTCTTTAGTACCGATTCGTGGGACAAACCGGTGCTAAAGGTTCCACACGAACCTGTACTAAAGAGAGCGGCCCGCCTAGCCGTTGGAACCGACACTAATGGTCACATTAGTGCCCGCTCAATTTCAAACCGAGACTAATGAGCTGCACATTAGACCCTTTTTCTACTAGTGGGACAACGTCTTCAATATAGAACCACTTCGAGGGCCACTCTTCAGACGCCTTCTTCAGAGTGCCGGGTAGGTATCCTGTTCCGCCTATACGCCATACTTCGGCACGTCACACCTCGAATATGGATCCCTTCTGGGAGCGGGGGACGAGGCAGGAATATTTCCTTCATAAATCGAAATGGGCCTCGCAGCCAAGGAACAGCTCGCAAAGAGCAACGAAGCCGCGATGTGTATAATGGAGCCCGGCGTGAGGTTGTGTAGTTGGAGACCGTAATACTCCAAGAGACGTTTGAGGAAAGGGTGGATTGGAAATCCAACGCCCCTCAGCAAGACGGAAACAAAGCACACCCACTCCCCTTTAGTGGGATTGGGGAATTTCTTCGCGAGGGCTTCGCCATTGAAGGAAGTTAATCTCGCCCGAACGCGGACTAGATCCGATGGAGGGAGATATCCCTACGCCTGAGTCTTGGTCAATTGGGCGTGGGGCACCGAGCAGCTTTCCCAGTCGCCTTCTTGAGGGCCTTGGGGATGCGAGGAAGAGCAAGGAGCGTTGGCCATCTTTGCTTGGGTTCTTATGGCAAGCTCTAAGGATTTTCGTCTGGTGGAGGATGGAATCTGAGATTCAATCTCTTTAAATAAGCACCTTCCCTACATGGTCAAGGGGTTATTTGTAGAAATACTTAGACCCTTCGTATTTGTTTGACACGTGGAAGCTGAGGCGACGGCGGCACAGAAGTTGAAGAGTACAATATTTAAATGTAAAGCCAAACTATATGGAGTACAATGAGGAACTCGCCTTACAAAGCCAAAGACATGAAGCCGGATACTACGTCGTCATTGAAGGCCAGTTCGGGGGCTACTGAGGGAGTCCTGGACTATGGGGTCCTCGGGGAGCCGGCCTATGTGATATGGGTTGGACTGATGGACTGTGAAGATACGAGATAGAAGGACCTCCCCCGTGTCCGGATGGGACTCTCCTTTGTGTGGATGGCAAGCTTGGCATTCGGATCATGTACCTTCCTCTCTTTGTAACCGACTCTATACAACCCTAGATCCCTCCGATGTCTATATAAACCGGAGGGTTTTAGTCCATAGGGGCGATCACAATCATACATGCTAGACATCTAGGGTTTATCCATTACGATCTCGAGGTAAATCAACTCTTGTAACCCCTATACTCATCAAAATCAATCAAGCAGGAAGTAGGGTATTACCTCCATTAAGAGGGCCCGAACCTGGGTAAACATCGTGTCCCCTGCCTCCTTGTTACTTAGACGCACAGTTCAGGACCCCCTACCCGAGATCAGCCAGTTTTGGCACCAACAGTCGGGTCTCCGTCGCCGCCGTCACCATCTACTGGCGATCTAGCTCCCGGGCACACTATGGTCGCACGTCATCGTGATCATACGCGCAAGGCCAAGACATACACGGATGACACTGTTCGGTACGACACCCATCGGCGTGCTTTCTTTGCCGCACTGACCTCCCATCGTGATGCTGTTGGCGAACCAGCTTGGCATGCCGCCATGTCCAAGGAATTCGCTACTCTTCGTCACACGAACACATGGGTGTTGGTGCCTCGGCCTCTTGGTTTTACTGTTGTAGGATGCAAGTGGATCTTTAAGACAAAGCATCGTCCTGATGGTTCTATCGACAAGCACAAAGCTTGCCTTGTTGCTCGTGGTTTTACTCAATAGCAAGGGATTGACTATGTAGATACTTTCAGCCCCGTGGTGAAGCCTGCTACGGTTCGCCTGGTTCTCTCTCTTGCAGTATCCCACGGGTGGAGCCTTCGATAGGTTGACGTGAGTAATGCCTTTCTCCACGGGTTTCTGGCTGAAGATGTTTACATGCAGCAGCCCCCTAGTTTTGAGGATGCTCGTTATCCCTCCCATGTGTGCAAACTCCATCAGTCCATCTATGTGCTCAAACAGTCGCCGCATGCCTGGTATGCTTGGCTGAGTAAGCGTCTCTCCCAGCTTGGTTTTGTTGCCTCCAAGGCTGATGCATCCTTGTTCATCTTCTCCCATGGTGCTATTCAGATATACATGCTGGTGTATGTTGATGATATTGTGATTGCTGGTTCTACACCTGCTGTGGTTGATCGCCTTGTGCAGTCCTTGTTTGCGAGTTTTCCCATCAAGTACTTGGGTAGGCTGGAGTACTTCCTTGGATTGGAAGCGTCCTTTCATTCAGGGGGCATGACATTGACGCAGAAGAAGTATGCACTTGATCTGCTTCATCGCGTCAACATGGAGAACTGCAAGTCCACTTCCACTCCACTAGCTACATCCGAGAGCCTCTCACGCCACAGTGGTGCATTGTTGAGTACTGATGACTCTTTCAGGTATCGTAGTGTAGTTGGAGCACTCCAGTATTTGAAACTCACCCATCCCGATATCTCCTTTGCTGTGAACGAAGTGTGTCAGTTTCTGTCCCAGCCTACGGAGATTCATTGGGAAGCAATTAAGCGTATCCTGAGGTATGTCAAAGGTACGCTAGACACAGGACTACGCATCCGTAAGTCCCGTTTTACTGGAGTTAACATATTCTCCGATGCAGACTGGGCAGGCTGTGTTGATGATAGGCATTCCACAGGTGGATTTGCTGTGTTTTTTGGACCCAGGCTTATATCTTGGAGTTCAAAGAAGCAGCCTACAGTCTTGAGATCTAGCACCGAGGCAGAGTACAAGGCATTGGCAAATGGTGCGGCTGAAACTATTTGGTTAGACCCGGTTCTCATAGAACTTGGAGTTACACAACATCGCACACCTATATTGTGGTGCGACAATTTAGGGGCAACTTACCTGACGACAAACCCAGTATTTCATGCTTGGACCAAACACATTGAGGTCAACTTTCACTTTGTGAGGGAGCGAGTAGCAGCAGGTGCATTGGAGGTCAGGTTTATCTCAACAGATGATCAGCTAGCAGATGTATTTACTAAACCCGCTACCCGTCAGATGCTAAATCGCTTCAGGACCAATCTGAATCTTGTATGTAGTTCAAATTGAGGGGGCATGTAAAATAGGGTCTAGTTTGCATATATTGTATTTATACGTGTACACGTATGTAACCTGATCATCTATATATAGTGAGACATGAGGTGGATGTATCACCCATGCAAAACCCTAAACCTACCTTCCTAACTTGGATTGTGACTAACTTTGCCATATATTATCACATTATTTTTGCCACACTTGTCTTATTTGAGTTGTTCAAATTGCTAGCTACATTTTGGCTTTCCTAAAAGAATCTTGCCACACTTTTTGTGTCTATAACACGTGGGGTTCAGTGCTCATTAAAAAACTCTTAACTTAGGTTTTTTTGAGACAAAACTCTTACCTTAGATATGGCTAGAACCAAACACCCACCTAACTTAGTCAAACTTGCCTAAAATGAGGTGTGGTAAAGTATGGTAAGATGTGTCTAAGAACCAAACAACCCCTTAGTCGGGGCGAGATGTACTTGAGGTGAAGGGAGGCAGTTTTCCTTTGGGGTTTCCAAAAAATAAATGTTTTCTATTTTGTTTTTTCATGGTGTTTTCTTTTTTTCTAACTTTACTTTTACTGTTTTTTCTTTCCTTTTTTGTTGTTTTCTTTAGTTTTTTATTACAAATATTTATTCAATATTTTTCAAATACTTTTAAAACATTTTTCTATACATGATCAACATTTTTACAAATACTTGTTCAATATTTTTTAAATACTTGTTCAACATTTTTCAAATACTTGGTCCATATTTTTATATAAATGATTAACTTTTTTTTGAATACTTGTTCAACATTTTTTTCAAATACTTGTTCAACATTTTCATATACATGATCAACATTTTTTCACATACTTGTTGAATATTTCTAAAATACTTGTTCAACATTTTTTAAATGCTTGTTCAACATCTTTCAAATACTTGGACCACATTTTTATATACATGATCAACATTTTTTCAAATACTTGTTCAACAACTATTTTCAGATCCCTGTTCAATATTTTCCAAATACTTGCTCAGTATTTTCAAATGTTTTTTGTAGTATATAGGGGCGCCCCAGAAGACGAGCGCGTACGTCCTGGAGAGAAAGCTTTCCTTGTTGGTCTGGCCCATGAGATGGCACCAAGGCCTTTTTAGGCAAGGTTTTCCGTCGGAAAACCATTTAATCTCCACTAGTTGGCATTCCATAAAAGGCGGGAGAAACTAATAGAGGAGCACTTTTTCGGGAGCCTCTCCAAGAGAGCGTGCACTTGGCACACTCTCAGACGATGCCACATGTCATGCTCTGGGCGCTCCCTCTAATTTATATATTTTATATTTTTTTGCACTTGTTTTTGGATTTTTATAAAAAAATTTAGCTTTTCGGTTTTTCTCCGGTCTTTCTTAGCCTTTGGACAAAAAACTTTGTGCGGAAAACATGTTTTTTTCTTCCATGAGAGGCACGACCGTGCCTCTCGAAAATGAAAAAACACGTTTTTCTCCTTCCATGAGAGGCACAGTTTTGCTTCCGCGAGCAATACAGATTTGCTTCCGCGAGAGGCAAGGCCGTGCCTCCCAGAAATGGAAAAGGTATGTTTTTTCCTTTCACGAGAGGCACGGTTTTGCTTCCATGAGATGCACGACCATGGCCCTCAAAAATGGAAAATTGTGTTTTCTTATTTTATCCTTCCAACAGAGGCAAGATTTTGCTTCCGCGAGAAAACACGTTTTCCTTTTTTCCTTCCGCAAGTGGCACGGGAAAGAACACATGTTTTTCCCCTTCCGTGAGAGGCACAGACTTACTGCTCGTGGAGGCACAGATTTGTTTCCGTGAGATGCACAATCGTGCCTCTTTCGGAAAGGAAAACAAACATGCTCCCAGTTCAGATTTTTTCGTGAAAAAAAGTTTGTCAAAACCTATCATGGGATCTAGTTTCAAACATCTCGACACGAGGAACCAACGATGAAAACGGTTAAAAATTTGGACGCAATGTTTAAAAGATAAAATGTTTTAAATAAGCGGATCTACGAAAAAGGGAAAACTCCTAGGTTGCGATAAGTGGCGCACATGCAATACGCCAGTTATCGCAACCTGGGAAGGTGGAATGACCTTTGCAAAAAGTATTCTCCAATTAATGATTTCGCTCAAAGGCGCCACTTAAAGGATAATCCATATAGCGCACGGCCACTTGTACACTAGGTTCATTTAGCGGGCGGACCAATTTGTTTTTTTTTTCACGTTTCCACACGGGACTTCAAGGTTTCCTGTTTCAATTCCTTCTTTTTTTTCCTTTTTTCCTTTTTCAATTTCAAAGACTTTTCTCAAATTTGAGGAACTATTTTCAAAATTGATGATTATTTTTTAAGTTTTTGTGAACTTCTTTCAAATTGATGAACTTTTTTTAAAAAGCAATGAACTTTCTTTCAAATTTGATAAGTTTTTTCAAAATCAGTGAACTTTTTAAAATTCGATGAACTTTTTCAATTTTTGTGATTTCCCCCAAGATTTATGATTTTTTTAAACTGGATGAACTTTTTGCCAATGATTTTTTAATGTTTCATGAACTCTTATTGAATTTCAGTGAACTTTTTTCAAATTCAATAATTTTTTTGTAAATTTGTGATTTTTTTTTTCAAATTCGATGAACTTTTTTGCGTAATCAACGATTTTTTTCAAATCGTGAACCTTTGTGAATTATGTGATTTAAAAAAAATATGTGAACATTTTTTTTGAATTCATCATTTTTATCTATTTTTCCTTTTACTTTTTTTGTATTTTTAGGAAGTCAATTATTGACTAATCAAGTGGTCAACAGCGAGCGGGTCAACGTGATCGAGCGAACTAGAGTAACCATCGAGCGCTTGTCTTCTTTCTTGGGGCGACCCATGAGCAGGGGCACGTGGGTGCCGAGAAGCTCAAGGGGCGCTTAAGGCGCCCTATAGGAGCTCCCCCATCGGCTGATCACGCCCGCGCATCAGCCATCTCCTTTTAAAACCACGTGTCCAGGTGGGGGCCCATAGCTGCTTCCTTCCACTTTTCCTAAGACTACCCATAGTGGGAGTAATATAGGTGGTAACATCACACATCTCTAGACAAAACAGATGATATGGCGAGTAATTAATGAGGAAATAGGTGCATGTGGTAACATAGCTAGTTACTGTAGCATCACACATACCAAGAGAAGATGAGTTTACAACCTAATAAATGAAGTATTGCATGACACTATACATATATTACTCCCCACTATAGACGTATAACATATATAGACTAGTAACATATGCATGTTACTAGTCTAAGTTTCTACCCATTGTGACTAGTCTAAGTGACGTTTTCACTTTGAGGCGGGCTATCCCTTTTATATGCTCATACATGTGTATCTCCCCTGCTGCATGCTACTGTTTTGCGGGTAATGCCACTAATCCTACGCACAATAATACCGCTAGTTAATGCATGGCTGAATTACTGTCAGGCACTAGTTGTACTATAGCTTGTAGTACTACTAGCTAATGACCTCAACAAAGACACTTACAACTATTTTCCTTTTTACTCCCAAAAGAAGGCACACAACAAACACTCCTCGGGAAATCTATCTCGAGCCGCTCTTGCAATCCGGGATGCAACCCTACAAGTCCGACGCCACAACGGTTGGCTCCACAATGCTGCAAACCCATGTCATGGTGGCCGTATCGTGTCGCTCGCTAATGTTGTCGAGTACGTCGCCCTGCTGCAAACTCATGTTGCAGTGGTCCCGTCGTGCCGCTCGTAGATGCTGCGGAGGATGCCACCATGCTGCAAACTCGTGTTCTGGTGGCCCTGTCAAGCCGCTCCCTATCGTTGTGGAGTATGTCGTCATGCTGCGAACCCATGTTGAAATGGCCCCGTCGTGCTGCTTGCCGACGTTGTGGAGGACGCCACCATATTCAAACCCATGTTGCCGAGGCGTCATCGTCTCGCTCGTAGACGTTGTGGAGGTTGCCGCCATGCTGAAACACCATGTTGAGGTGGCCCCATCATGCCGCTCGCTGATGTTGTGGAGGACGCCGCCATGTTGCAAACCCATGTTGCTGAGGCATCTCTGTGCCGCTCACAGACGTTGTGGAGGATGCCGCCATGCTGCAACCCATGTTGTGGTGGCCCCATCGAGGTGGTTGCGCCCCTTGCCCGTGTGGGGCTCACAAGCACCTCCTTGACCTATTTCCACAACCATAATTCCCTATACATACCGAAATCATCCGTCGTACCTCTAGAAGAATTGTATCGCCGTTGCAAGCCTCTGTTCCGAAGAGATCCCATCTCAAGCCCTGTTCTAGAGCCGTGCTGGAGGGGGAAGCCATTATCATAGCCGTATTCATCAATCTTGCAGCCTCCATGACCATGTGTGAGTAGTTCCATTAGGACATACGGTTCCATAGTAGTAGCTTGATGGTTCTCTCTCTCCTTCGGATGTTTAATACCATGGTCTTGTTCTTGATCGAGATCAATTCGATGTAATCAGTGGTGTGCTTGTTGGGACATTATGAATTGTCACTTTATGATCAGATTGTTCATTGAATCTATCTAGGTTTTGTTGTTGCATAATTAAATATCTTTGTATGATCTCCGGTCTATCTATCTTCTTTGGACAAGTTCGATGGGGTTTTCTTCAGAGGGAGTTGTGCTTTCTAGTGGGTTAAATCTTGTGGTGCTCTAACCATGTGAATATGGCGAAGACATGTATTGTATTGTTACCACTAAGGATAAAACAATGGGGTTTTGCCATATTGATTGACTTCTTCATGTCTACATTATGTCATCTCCCTTACTACAATACTCTATTTCTTGCAAACTTAATACCATGAGATGCATGTTGGATAGCGGTTTTGGGGTGGAGTATTAGTAGTAGATTGAGTTTGATTAACGGTCTACTTATCACAAAAGTAATGCCTATACGAGATTATGCCAAGAATGATCATAGTCATAAATATTACAATTTATTCAATTGCCTAACTGTAATTTGTTTACCATGGCATTCACTTGTTTTCGAGAGAGATGCCACTAGTGAACCTATGGCTTCGGGTCTATTCTCCATCAATACTTTCTCCTACAAAAATGCCTTTTCTCATCCACTTTATTTTACAACTACCATCTATCTCTTTTTGCATTTAATCTTATAACTAGAAAGACAAGGGGCTTGACAACTCTCTTGCCACATTGGGTGAAAGTTTTTATCTAGTTTGTGCGTAGATGTTGTTCATCTTGTTAGCTTAGAAGCTCCTACTAGTTCGATAAATCTTGGTTCTCAATTGAGAGAAATACTTTGCTTCTATTCTACATAGGCCTTCCTCTTTAGGGAATCCCAACAACTCCTACAAGAGTAGTAGGACCACTGGAGCATGGTAAAGAATTATTCCTTTGTACTGCTCCGGTCGGGCCAATGTGTAAAGTGGGTTGGTGACTGTTTATCTACTGTGTCCCTGATACGTCGCAAACGTATCTACTTTTCCAAACACTTTTTTCCATGATTTGAATGGACTAACCTATACTCACGTTGTTTTCAGCAGAATTTCCATGGTGTTATTTTTGTGGAGAAATAAAAGTTCTCATATTGGGCTAAAAATATACGGAGAATATTCCCAGAATATATAAATAATATTAGCAAAGAGAACTTTTGGAGGGGGCCACCCAGGAGCCACAAGCTCAAGGGGCACGCCTAGTGAGCTTGTGGGCCCCTGGAGTCTCACTTTGCCCTAAGTCCAACTCTATAAGTACCGTCTCACGGAGAAATTTTTTACAGAGAAGGAATCCTCGCATTTTACGGTACAGAGCCGCCGCTACCTCCTGTTATTCATTGAGAGGGATGATCTGGAGTCCGTTCGAGGCTCCGGAGGGTGGAATTCGTCACCGTCGTCATCATCAATCCTTCTCCATCAACAATTCCATGATGCTCACCATCGGGAGTGATTAATTCCTTCATAGGCTTGTTGGACAGTGCTGGAGTTGGATGAGATTTGTCATGTAATCGAGTCAATTTGTTAGGGCTTGATCCCTAGTACTCCCTCAGTCCCAATTTTTTGTCTTATATTTGTCTAAATACGGATGTATCAAGTCATGTTTTAGTATTAGGTACACCCGTATCTAGACAAATGCAAGACAAGAATTTTGGGACGGAGGGAGTATTGACTATGTTTTGAGCTTGATGTTGCTATGACTTTGCTATGCTTAATAGTTGTCACTAGGGCTCGAGTGCCATGATTCCAGATCTGAACCCTTTATATTTTCATGAATATATATGAGTTCTTGATCCTATCTTGCAAGTTGTATGCATCTATTACATGTTATGATCTGCATACCCCAAGGAGATAATAATTGGGATTCTTTCCGGTGATTACCATAGTATGAGGAGTTCATGTATTCACTAATTGTTAATGCTTTGTTCCGGTTCTCTATTAAATGGAGGCCTTAATATCCGTTAGATTTCCTTATGGACCCCGCTGTCACGGGAGGGTAGGACAAAAGATGCCATGCAAGTTCTTATTATAAGCACGTATGCCTATATACAGAATACATGCCTACATTACATTGATGAATTGGAGCTATTGTGTACTGCTCTAGGTTGTGATTGTTATATGATGAATGTCATCCAACACAAATATCCATCGCTGATCCAATGCCCACGCTTTTCTCATATGGGTCTCGCTAAGTTACTTTCGTTACTACTGCTGTTACAATGACTACAAAACTGCTAATGTTATTGTTCCTATTACCATTGCTACTGTGCTACTAAACACTTTGCTGCAGAAATATAATTTCCTAGGTGTGGTTGAATTGACAACTCAGCTGCTAAGGCTCATAAATATTCTTTGTATCCCCTTGTGTCGAATCAATAATTTGGGTGACCCCCAAAGATTGTCGCGATCCCCTATACTTGTGGGTTATCAAGACCTTTTTCACGCGCTGTTACTAGGGAGCATAACTCTATTTATTGAGTTCACTTGGGATTTTACACTATGAAGAATCTAAAAGATACTATAACTAAGATCATACCCTCTAAGACAAGGGGAGGTAAGGAACTATCATCTAGCTCCGCACTTGATTCACCTTTTGTTTTGAGTCGGCTTGCGACACCACCACTTGCTATTCAATCTGACATGTCTCATGTAACTAATGATGCTACTTCTGTGATGAATGATGCTTATGATGATGCTAGTACTCTTCTTAATGAAACTGTTCCACTAGGTGAATTTCTTGATAAACAACTTGCTAAAGCTAAAGAACTTAAAAAGGTTGAAACTGATGAAAATTATGTTTCAACTATTAGGCCTAGCTCTCCTAGAATTGAAATGACTAAGGTAACTGATGAAAATTATGTTTCAACTATTTCTTGCTTGTAATGATAGAGATCATGTTAAGAAATTACTGAGTAACCTGAAATAAAAATCTATGATGGAGAAAATGAAATATGATCCTTGCTACTTGTGAGCTGTGTTGGGATTTCCTCAAAGAGGAAGGATGATGCAATATAGTAGAGATAAGTATTTCCCTTAGTTAAGAACCAAGGTTATCAATCTAGTATGAGAACCACGCAAGACCTTGTTAGCAGTACCTACACACATGATCACAAATCCTTGCACCTAACGCGAATAGGGGGTTGTCAATCACTCGGTGGTTACTTGCAAGATTAAATTGTATGGTGATAGATAGATAGACTGAACAAAAATACAAAATAAAATAAAGAAAAATTGTAGCATGGTATTTTTTGTCTTAATATGATAGAAAATATACTTGAGGGCCATAGTTTTCACTAGAGGCTTCTCTCTTGAAAATAGCATACAGTGGGTAAACAAATTACTGTTGGCAATTTATAGAACAACAAATAATTATGACCATATCCAAGGCAATGATCATGTATATAGGCATCACATACAAAACAATTAGACCAAAACAATTCTGCATCTACTACTATACTCCACATATCGACTGCTATCCAGTATGCATCTAGAGTATTATGTTCATAAAGAAGGAGTAATGCCTTAAGAAAGATGACATGATGTAGACAAATAAAACTCACGTATGAATAAACCCCATATTTTTATCCTTAATGACAATGATACAGTATGTGTCATGTATCCTTTTGTCACTGGTTTGAGCACCGCAAGATTGAACCCATCGCAGCATCTCTCCCATTGCAAGAAAAATCAATCTAGTTGGCCAAACCAAATCAATAGACCAGAGATAAATACAAAGATATAACAATCATGCATACAAGAGTTCAAAGAAAACTCAAATAATATTCATGGATAGATCTGGTCATAAACTCACAATTCATCGGATCCCAACAAACACACCGCAAAAAGTCATTACATCTAATAGATCTCCAAGAACATCGAGGAGAACATTGTATTGAAGATCAAAGAGAGAAAAGAAGCCATCTAGCGACTAGCTATGGACCCGTATGTCTGAGGTAAACTACTCACTCATCATCAGAAGGGCAACAAGGTTGATGTAGAGCCCCTCCGTGATCAATTCTCGCTTCGATAGAGTACCAGAGAAGGCCTCCAGATGGGATCTCATGGGAACATAAACTTGCGGTGGTGGAAAAAGTATTTCAGGTGGCTCTCTGATGTTAGGGGAATATTTGAGAATTTATAGAGGTGGAATAGGTCAAGAGGTGCCACGAGGGGCCAACAAGCCTTAGGGCACGCTTCCCGAGCTTGTCGCTCTCTCATGGCTCTTCAGGTCTTCTCCCAAACCTTCTAGGGTCTCTTCTGGTCCAGAAAAAATAATCCAAAGTTTTTTCTCCTTTTGGACTCTGTTTGATAGTGACTTCCTGAAAAGCCTAAAACAGGCGAAAAACAATAACTGGCACTGGGCACTAAGTTAATAGGTTAGTCCCAAAAAATGATATATAATTGCTTGTAAATGCATATAAAACATCCAAGATTGATACTATAATAGCATGAAACAATAAAAAATTGTATATACGTTGGACACGTATCAAGCATCCCCAAGCTTAATTCCTGCTCGTCCTTGAGTAGGTAAATGATAAAAACAATTTTTTGATGTGGAATGGTACCTACCACATTCATCATATAAGTTTCTTCTTTGTGGCATGGATATTTGGACTTGAGTGATTCAAAGCAATAGTCTGTAGTTTGACATGAAAATATAAATACTCAAGCATACCAACAAGCAACCATGTCTTTCAAAATGTCAATGCTAAATAAAGTTATCCCTAGCCCATTATGATCAATCATTGATCCATTAATGAAACGCAATCAATATTAATTACACCCAATGCGCAAGTATGATAATAGTGCTTTCCAATTGGTCCTTTATAAGAGAAGATGGAGACCTCAAAATAAAAATAAAAATTGCATAGAAGTAAAATAGATAGGCCCTTCGTAGAGGGAAGCAGAGATTTCTAAGGTGCCAGAGCTCAAAGTTTAAAACAGTGATAACATTATTTTTGAGATATGCATGCTTTTCTTGTCAATGATACGATCAAAAGTTCCCAACATCTTCCATGCTAAACACATTATAGGCGGTTCCCAAACAGAAAATAAAGTTTATTTCCTTTCCAACATTCTTTCACAACCGATGGCTAGCTGTATCCACGACTGCCCTCCATATCAACAACTTTCCAAGGAATTTATTATTATTATTTTCATTTTGATTCATTTCGGGACTGGGCATCCCTATTACCTTGCCATTTTCTCGTGCAATGACAAGTGAATAAACACTCATCGTGATAATAACCCACCTAACATGGAAGATATTGGCCACCCCCTGCCGCATCATGAGCAATACGGGCACACAAAACGGAAAATTATTTTGAATGATTAGAGTTGGCACGTGCGAATTTACTTGGAACGACATGTAAATACTGCTTATAGGTAGGTACGATGGACTCATTTGGCACAACTTTAGGTTTAAGGAATTGATGGACAAGCAATATTTCTTCTTAGTACAAATGAAGGATAGCAAATAGATTGAGAAGTAACCAACCAAAAAGGGAAAACAGTCATAAACATGCATTGAGAATAAGTAACACTGAATAATGCACCATAAGTAGGATGTAACTTCATTGCATAACTATGGACATTACGTGCATGCATAGGGAATCACAAACCTTAACACAAATATTCTTACTAAATCACAATTACTCACTAGCATGACCCACATATTATCATCTCCATGTCGCAAACCTATTTCAAGGAATAAATCTTATCATATCAAATGTTCTATATGAAAGTTTTTATTATATCCCTATTGGAGATTCATCATATTGGGACCAAATTCATATCTTGTGCAAATTACCATTACTATTATGAACTCTCAAAAAGATGTAAGTGAAGCCTGGGATTTCATCTATGTATTTAAAATATAACCATTGATGTGCTCTAAAAGATATAAGTGAAGTAATAGACAACTGCCTAGCTCAAAAGATTTAAGTGAAGCACGTAGAGTATTCTAACAAATCACGAATAATGTGTCTCTCTCTCAAAAAGGTGTGTTCAGAAATATGATTGTGACAACCTAAAAAGAAAACAAAGCAAAGACTCATATAATACACGATGCTCCAAGAAAAACTCATATCATGTGATGAATAAAAATATAGCTCGAAGTAAAATTACCAATAGTTGGTAGAAGAAAGAGGGGATGCCTTCCGGGGCATCCGCAAGCTTAGATGCTTGGGAGTCCTTGAATATTACCTTGGGGTGCCTCGGGCATCCCCAAGCTTAGGCTCTTGCCACTCCTTATTCCTTCATCCATCGTGATCTCACCCAAACCTTGAAAACTTCAGCACACAAAACTCAACAAAACCTTCGTGAGATCCGTTAGTATAATAAAGCAAATCACTACTTTAAGTACTGTTGCAAACCCATACATATTTTATTATTGCATTATGACTACTGTATTGTTACTTCGCCATGTCTTATACCCCTCGATACAATCCATAGATTTATCAAAAGAAGCAAACAACGCAAGGAAAATAGAATATGTGAAAAACGGAATAGTCTGTAGCAATTCGAACAATGACCATACTTTTGTAAGTCCAAAAATTCTGAAAACTTAGGACAACGTGGGCAATTAGTAAATCAATCACGCGTAAAAAATTCCGAATTTTATCAGGCTCCAGCAAATCTCAACAATTCTGCTACTAGACGCAAAAGTTTCTTTTTTTGCACAAAATCAAAGAAGCTATCAACCAAATCATCCCAAAGGCTTTACTTGGCACAAACACTAATTAAAACACAAAAACACAATCATAAAAGCAGAATAATTGTGTGCACACAAGGAAAAAAATAAACAAGAAAAATAAGATAACTATTGGTTTGCCTCCAAACTAGCGCTATCGATTTACACCCATAGCTAGGCATAACGGATAGTTTCATGTGTTGTCATCTTTCGTTTTGATAATTTTGGTAGGAGTTTTCTCAAACCCATAGCATTCTTTATGCTTCCATTATTCTCCGAAAAAGATGCAATTTTAATATCTAAAATATCTAATCGCTTATTACAAAGGGTAATCAACATGTTAATGGGATTGAGATTTCCACTAATATTTTTGAGAGGTTCATTAGACTTTTGCAACTCAATCTAATTCTTCTGCATATCACCCAATTTGTCCAAGATTAGGATCCCCTCTTGAGTATAATTAAATCCTTTTTGTGGTGGTGGAATTCCCACTATACTTTCTATTATTTCATGAACAACATTGGCATCAGTCTCAATAAAATTTCCTTTTGCGGCGAAATCCAAGAGTTGTCTAGGGGCATGGTTAAACCTATATAAAAATTACAAAGGAAAATTTTTACATCCCCTTTTATAGTGCAAACACAATAAGATTGCATTAACATATATCAAGTATCTTTTAGATTTTCTCCTTATTTATGTTTGAAGTAAAGAACTTCAAAATCCGCTGACAAAGGAGGGATAGTTATGCTAGTCATGATGACAAGGTAAACCAATCAAGAAAAAAGACAAATGGAAAATATTTTGGTATTTTTTTGAAAATGTTTTAGAAGTGGGGGAGATGAAAATGAGAGGCATATGGCGAATAATGTAAATGCAAGGAGATGAAATTTTATGCGATGGTATTTGATAGATGTTGATGATGTCTCCCCGACAATGGCGCCAGAAATTCTTCCTGTTACTTGTGAGCTATGTTGGGATTTCCTCGAAGAGGAGAGGATGATGTAGTACAATAGAGATAAGTATTTCCCTCAATTAAGAACCAAGGTAATTGTAAGTGCATCAAATGCCCCCTTACTGGTTTTGGAGTATTCAAGACAAATAGGTTGAGGAACTAATGTGTTTGTGAGTATATACAAGAGATAGAGTCCATAAACATTTTGTTTAACACATGGAAGACGACCCCTAAAAATGGATTTATTCAAGTGAAGAATTTGATGATGAAACTGGCATGGCCTTTGAAGAAATTGTTGTGAAGATTTTGAAGCTTGAAGACTTTTATTTTCGTAGTTTCTTTTCTTCTTATTTGAGTCATGGAAAACTGTATTGTGAAAGGGGGTCTAGGTGAAACATATTTGACATTTCCAAAGTGATGCTCAAACTTACTCAAACCCATACACAAAATCCGCTTCGAGTGAAGCCTTTGGAAATCTCTAGTACAGTTGACGCATTTGCTAGTGACAATGACGAAGTTCATCTGGCCACTGACGAATTTGGTCACACTGAGGAGTTAGGAGTTTGCCAGTGCGAGCTGCCTAAAAGTGAGGAAATTGAGTGCCCCGATGAATTTGAGAGTTCAAATTCTGGCCGCTGGTGCACCGCATGCCAGCTGTCGAGTGAATCCATATCCTAACAACGGCCAAATCAGAGAAAGGCATTTATGACAATTCATGTCAGGTTGCCCTGTGGCTATAAATAGCCCCCGGCCCCATAACCACTTGTTGGTTGGCTGCTCTGAGAGAAGTTGACACTTGTCATTTGAGAGCAATCCATCGTCTGACGACTTTGAGAGAATCCTAAGTGAGGAAAAACCCAAAGCCAAAGTGATTGAGCATCACTAAAGAGATTGATATGTGTGATCTGACGCCTGTTACCTTTGAAGATTCTCATTCTTCCAGACGGTTAGGCATAAAGATCTGAGTACACCAAGAGTCATTATGGTGTGCCGGTGAACAAGTATGTGAAGGTTTTGGAAGTCTACCTTGAAGACTTACCATGAGTGATTGGGTGAGGTTCGAGGACCTTAACTCAAGAGGAATACGGTGTGGACTGTGTGTCCTCTGAGTTGCGACTCAACCGCCTCAACCAGACGTACAGTTGATGCAGCAAGTGGAACTGGTATACCAAATTGCATTGTCTTCACCAAGCCAACCTGGTTTCAAATTCCTCACCCTGTCTTACAATATTCCACTTCTGAAGAATTTGTGATCTATGCTCTGACGAATTTGAACTGGAGAATTTCATCACGCTATCTTTCATTTCCCCAGTTCACATTCTTCATGCTTGTATGACTGTATGATTGCATGTTCTTCACTCGTATGTATGCTGATTGCATGTACTCTGATTATGTGATGACTTAGTCTCCCTTGTGTTTCTATTTATTCACTCTGATCTTCATCAATTTCAACAGAGTTTGGAAAATTTCTAAAATCTCCTATTCACCCCCTCTGGGAGATAACCTACACTTTCAATCGGTATCAGAGCCAGGTACTCCCTTGTTCTCACTGACCATGAGGCGGTGAAGAAATTGCTGAGATCTCTTGACAACTCCTTTGACACCCTTGCCCCGATGATTCAAGAGATTCTTGATTACAAGTCACTTGAACCCGCTGATATTCTTGAGAGGATCAATACTCATGAATTTTAGCAAGCTGAGAAGAGGGATATGTATGGTCCTAGCTATGAATGACCTCGATCTCTGAAGGCAAAGGCTAAAGTGAACGCAATTTCTTCATCTGAAGAACAAGAAGCAGTATCTGAATGCAGTACTGATGATCCTGGGAAATTGGCCGAGAACTGGCTATGCTTGTGAGGAAGTTCTAGAAGTTCTTCAAAAGGAACCGCTTTGGAAAATCTTCAAAGTATAATTTGAAGAACACTCATGCTTTAGCTCAAGACTATGAAAAAAGAACATGCCACAAATGCCACAAATGCAAGAAGCCAGGCCATTACATCACCGATTTCCCCCTCTGGAAAAAGGGGCCAAAGAAGAGAAAGTCTAGCAAGAATGGCCATTCTGATGAAAAAAAGAAGTCATCAAAGTCTTCATCAAAGTCCTCACCAAAGAAGAAAAGCACCTCCGGCAAAGCTTGGGCTTTCATTGGGAAGGAAATGGGTTTTGAGGAAGAATCTGAGGAAGTTGAGGAATCCGAGGAGGAATCTGACTCTCGGGTTGCAAGTTTGGCTCTCACTATCGAGTTCATCAACAAGTTCATCTTCGATCATGAAGAAAAAGGTGACTCCACCAACTCTAAAGACTATGTTGATGACTATGCTCCCACATATTGCTTCATGGAAAGAGGTGCCAAGGTAACATCAAGTGAAGCTTACTTTAATACCTCAAGCGATGATGACTCTGAATGTGAAGCAAAACCTAGCTATAAGAAACTTGCTAAAATTGCAACTGAACAACAAAATGCTATGGAAAAGATTCAAAAATTGCTAGACAAAAGTGATGATCTGCTAGATGAGAAAATGGATCATAATCAAGGTCTGTCTAAGGATCTCAGACGCCTGAAGTCACAATATGACAAACTTGAAAGTCGTCATGTGGCCCTCTTAGTTGCACATGAGAATTTTTCC
Organism: Triticum aestivum; assembly: GCF_018294505.1. NCBI lineage: Eukaryota > Viridiplantae > Streptophyta > Magnoliopsida > Poales > Poaceae > Triticum > Triticum aestivum. The sequence goes on along the minus strand of NC_057807.1, from coordinate 391,125,391 downwards.
TATGAATTTATTCAGAGAAAGCAAGAACTCGAGAAGCTGAGAGCATCTCATGATGATCTTCAGAAAGACAATGATTAATTACTCGCTCAACAGATCAGCATCGCTTAGGAAGAATTTTTTGCTCCGCTTAAAATGCCTTGAATGTGATATTGCAAATTCTTCAGCTGAATGTTCAAATGCTTCAACTACTCTTGTATTTTCGAATGTCTCTCTGGTCTCAATTCCCTCATCTGAGGAGACCACTAGTGTCACCAACAAAAATGCAGGTCTAAAGGAATTGTACGTCAGAGGCATGTACAGAAGCCTCAAAGGGTGCCAAACTCTTTGTGATGTGCTCAAGAAACAGATTCTGAATAGGAACCCTTGGAAAGAGGGTATTGCTTTTGAGAGAAAGCTGAACATAGATGGATCTTACTAGAAACCTAAGCAGTATCCCAAAACCACATGGGTTTATGCAAAAGGACCTCCAGTTGATCCATCCACTCTATCTGGCACAATTTTGATACTCTACATTCTTCTGATGAGTCATTTGACTCCAACTATAAGCTATTCAAAAATTAGAATGGTGAAGTATTTGCTAGATTTGTTGGTACTAACTATAGGAATGGTCCCACGGTGAAGAAAATCTGGGTGCCCAAAAGTGTTCTTCAAAGTCTTCAGGTGAATGTTATCATGACACCACCGAAGAAAAGGAACAACCCAGGGAAAATTCTTCACCTGGACCAAAGTCCTCAAATGGACGCATGCCAACTCATGCTCGTACTAATAGTTCCATGCAAGGAAACAGACAACAATCTGATGAATATTTGCATTATTGCTGAAATCACTATGTGCACGAAACTGCTAAGAATTTCTCTGCATATTCTTATGAGTACTACACTCCTCCTATAGAAATGCATATTCTTCAATGCCTAAGTTCTCTATCAATGCTTTGTCTTACATTGCTTCTCAGCCACCCATTCAGATGTGGGTGGTTAAGAAGAAGAACTAATCTCTTCTGTAGGGTCAGGTCTTCAGACACCATAGTTGTCTTATGAATTTGCTGAAGGCCTAGCATAATGCTTGTTGGGATGCAAGCTAATCATGATGAAATGAATTCTTCACTTCACACATCCTATGCCACTAGTTATATGCTTACTTATGAAATTCACTAACAAAATTGATCATCATATTCTTCAACTGAAGTATATGAATATGTAAGTGAGACTAATGCTTCTACAGGATGACACTCCAAAAGCTACAGAGTGGGTTCTTGACAGTGGTTGCACCAATCACATGACTGCTGACAGGAATCTCCTCACTAATGCTCCCCTTGCTTTGCCTCATCTGAAGCATATCACCTATGCTTACAAAGGAAAAAATCAAGGTATTGGTGAGGAAGTCCTGGATTAAGGGGTCCTCGGATAGCCGGACTATAAACAAGTGCCGGACTGTTGGGCTATGAAGATACAAGATAGAAGACTTCTTCTCGTGTCCGGGTGGGACTCTCCTTTCTCTGTAACCGACTTTGTGTAACCCTAGCCCCCTCTGGTGTCTATATAAACCCGAGGGTTTAGTCCATAGGGACAAGAACAACCATAATCATAGGCTAGACTTCTAGGGTTTAACCATTACGATCTCGTGGTAGATCAACTCTTGTAATACTCATATTCATCAAGATCAATCAAGCAGGAAGTAGGGTATTACCTCCATAGAGAGGGCTCGAACCTGGGTAAACATTGTGTCCCCCGCCTCCTGTTACCATTAGCCTTAGATGCACAGTTCGGGACCCCCTACCCGAGATCTGCCGGTTTTGACACCGACAATTGGGTCTAGGTAAGGTTGCCATCTCAAAGGATCGACGCATGGAAAATGTGGTGCTTGTTGAGTCCATAGGATACAACCTCGTGTATGTCTCAATGCTTTGTGATCTTCATATGATTGTCATCTTTGGCAAATATAGATGCATTGTGCTTATGGAATCTGACAAGTCAAAAGTCTTCGAAGGGTTTAGGAGAGGTTATTTGTACATTGTAGATTTCTCTCTAGGTCCTTAACTAACCATGTGTCTTTTGGCAAAAGCTACAGAGTGCATATTATGTTCATCAAAATCATCATTTGCAACTGTAAAAGGAAACCCATCAATGTAATCATTAATAAATGCAAACCCCTTGAATATAGTGTAGTTGGGAGAATTCAAAAAGATAATAGGCCTATCATGTGTGTGTGCAATAGTAACAATTTCATTCTTAATATAAGGAACTATAGCAAGTTCAACTCCATAAGCATAATTCATAATGGCATCATGGCCACAAACATAGCAAGCATCAAGTTCATCAAAAAGGGATATATCAAATGAATCAATGGTATTATAGCAATTATCATAGCATTCATGCTTCGGTAAGAATGAAGGGACATTAAACAATGTATGAGTTGAAGAGTTATTCTCACTAGAATATGGGCAGGAGTGATGAATCCGCTCTTCCTGCTTTTGTTCTTCGCTCTCCTCAACCTCTTTTTCATCCAATGAGCTCACAGTTTCATCAATTCCTTCTTCCATAGACTCCTGTAAAATATTAGCCTCTTCTTGGACAGCGGACACTTTCTCAATAAATACATCAATATCGGAATTGTAATTATAATTCTCATAGCAATATTTAGGTATAGCAAAATTTTCAGGTCTATAAACAAAATCATCATAATCTTCATATTTCCAAACAGAGATTCAATTTCATAAGCACCCTTAAAAGCAACAAATTATTCTATTCATTCCACATCATAGTAATCATCTCTACCATTTGCATAAGAAGTCAATGTGTCATTATCATTAAATTCACATGGAAAGGGAAGGTGTCAAACCTTCATCATAGAGCAACAAGTATAATCATATCTTGAGCATAAATTCCAAGCATACCATTGCAACATTTCAGTTTGATACCATAACAATTTCCCATTTTGAGTCAAGCGAGAATCCCTAAAGTATTCACGTTGATCCGACCTGTCTCCCATTATCAAGTTGAATGGGGTTTTGTCAGGATTATCAAAGTAGTGATTAATATTTTCACATAACAAGCATCAAGGGTTTTAGGAGGTTCCCCATCTCCATGAGTAGCAAGTACAACTAATTTTTTCATATTTCGTGTTCCATATCCATAACTAAAGATAAATAACAACTTAGAACAGAAAATAAAAACTACTCAATGATAAATCAAACAAGCACACGCGAGAATATTCACCCCACGCTATTGCTCCCCGGCAACGACGCCAGAAAAAGATCATGATATCCTACAAGTATAGGGCATCGTTTGTAGCCTTTTTCGATAAATAAGAGTGTCGAACCCAACGAGAAGCTAAAGGTAGAACAAATATTCCCTCAAGTTCTATTGACCACCGATAAAACCCTATCCACACTTTACGTTTGCTTTACCTAGAACAAGTATAAATCTATTTTGTAGGTGAAAGGATAAGTTTGCAAGAATAAAACTAGAAGTACTTTGCAAGAATAGAACTATGAGTAAAATGCAAGACAGTAAAAGTAGATAGCTTTTGTCAACAAGAAAGTCATTTGTCCCTAGGTGATCGATAACTAAACCCGAGATCATTGTTGCAATTTTATATGAGGGAGAGGCATGAGCTAATATACTTTCTCTACTTGGATCATATGCACTTATGATTGGATCTCTAGCAAGCATCCGCAACTACTAAAGATCATTAAGGTCATAAAACCCAACAATATCATTAAGTATCAAGTCCTCTTTATCCCATACACAATGACCCCAAACTCAGGTCTGTGCTTCTGTCACTCACACCACCCACCATAACCGAACCATGAATGTATTGCAACACCCTACAGCAGGGATCCCTCCGTTTGCGCGACACGAAGGGTACCGTCGGACAACACCAAAATAAAGTATACAAGTCAAACCAATAATGATCATCTATCAACCCACAGGACAAAACGGATCTACTCAAACATCATAAGATATAGCCATAGATCATTGGGAAATAATATATAGCATTGAGCACCATGTTTAAGTAGAGATTACAACGGGGATAAGAGGAGTTACACTGCTGCATAGAGGGGAAGATAGTTGGTGTTGACGACGGCGAAGTTGTTGGTGTAGATCATCAGCATGATGATTGCCCCGGCGACGCTCCGGCGCCACCGGGAAAGAGGGGGAGAGAGCCCCCCTCCTTCTTCTTCCTCCTTGGCCTCCTCCCTAGATGGGAGGAGAGTTCCCCCTCTTGTCCATGGTTGCCATGGCGGCGGAGGGGCGAGAGCCCTTTTGAGATTGGATATGTCTCTCTGTTCTCTTCTGTTTTGTGTTCATGTTCTCTGCCCATCACCGTTTCTTAAATTCCCAGAGATCCATAAATCCGATTACGCTAAAAGTTTTAAACAATTTTTTTCCATAAATTATGTTTCTTGCACCTGAAGAAGGGCCCCAACCGACTTACGGGGAGGGCACAAGACACCTAGGCACGCCAGGGGGTGGCTGGCGCGCCCTGATGGGTTGTGGAGGCCATGGGCCTCCATTTGCGTTGATTCCACCTCCCAAAAATCATAAATATTCCAAAATAATTCTTCATAATTTTTTATCGTGTTTGGATTTTGTTTGATATGGATATTATACGAAACAAAAAAACATGCAACAAATAGGAACTGGCACTAGGCACTGGATCAATAGGTTAGTCCAATAAATCATATTAATTGTTGCCAAAAGTATGTGAAAGTCGTATAATATTGTCATGAAACAATCAAAAATTATAGATACGACGGAGATCAGCATCCCCAAGCTTAATTGTCGGTGTTCTAGGAACCAGGGTACCCAGACCTGCCTGCCTGCGGCCCATGGCGTGGCTCCATCGATGCCCTGGTATGGCCCACCTTTGGCGATGACAAGACAAGACCCTTGCGAGGGGCCAAGCCTCGCGAGACGGATGACATCAAGACCTCCTGAAGGAGCAGCCTCCCCAGGCGGCCTCCTGAGGAGCGGAGATTTCTATGCAAGCTCTCACCTCATGAGGCTGAGGTTACATCAGCCATGACGACCAAGGCCAGGCATGCGGCAGCGGGTGCAGAGCGACAGGTTTCCTCTTTGGTGCAAAGGAGGCAAGCACAGGTGCGGAGTCCCAAGGAATCAGCCAAAGGTTGCCATTTGCGTGCAACAAGACTAAGACCGCCAGAACAGCAAGATGGATGTCATCGCCGAGCCCACCACGACGTCACGATCAGAAGCTTTGCAGGCGAAGACCACCTTTCGTCAGGATCAAGTGTACTACTTGTCCCATTTCAAAATTGGCCGTTGTGGGATCCCTTCCTGCCTATGTTTTGGGGGAAGAGGACCAAGGCCACTATAAATATAGCCTAGCCACCACCGTAGAAGGGGGGGAGTCATCGAGCCATTGAGAGACCGAATCCTTAGAGCTCAACACAAGAACAAGCCTCCTGAGGTTGTTCTTCCCCTTGTACTAGTTCATCCTCAGCCCCCCGCGAGGCTAATCCACCACAAAGCAGGAGTAGGGTTTCACACCGCAAGGTGGCCTGAACCAGGTGAGGGAGCCCTAGATTTGGGGGTCCCCAAGTGTCCATCCTATCTAATATGGGCCGGACCAGTTGACCATGAAGATAGAGTGGAGAATCACCCCCCTGTGTCCGGGTAGGACTTCTATTTGCATGGATAGCAAGATTAGTGTCTGGATATGTCCTTTCTTCCCCTGTAAACCGACTTGATGTAACCCTAGGCCCCTCCGATATCTTTATAAACTGGAGGGTTTAGCCTGCAGAGATCATCATATTAATAGGCTAGACAAACTAGGGTTTAACCATTACGATCTCGAGGTAGATCAACTCTCGTAACCCCTATACTCATTGAATAAAATCAAGCAGGACGTAGGGTTTTACCTCCTTTAAGAGGGCCTGAATCTGGGAAAATATTGTGTCCCTTTGTCCATTGTTACCATTGATCCTCAAACACACAACTTGGGCCGCCCTACCCGAGATCTGCCGTTTTTGACACCGACATTGGTGCTGTCATTGAGAGCTCTGTTGTGTAGTCCCGAAAAAGCGATCTATGGCTCGCCTAGTCATCAACGACAATATCACATCTGGAAGGAGCCTAACTTCTAGGCAGACCCTCCAGATCGGCGATTTCATCATAGGTGCCCGTACGACCATTAAGCCAAGAACACCCCCTACCACCGCCAAACACCTTCCTCACATCGGTCTCGAATACTCTGAAAAGATGGATCCGGTAAACGTCTCGTCCTTAAACGAGCTACTAGATCGCATCGCCGCCCTTGGGGTTTCGACAGATTATGGTCGGATCGGGCTTAAATCTGACCAGAGGGAAATTAATCGCTCGCCAATCACCCACCTGGTAGCGGTCGTCGAGGAACGAGCCGAGGACACCTCTCCCCCTATGTTGAGAACCAAATATATTTGGCTCTCCGAACCCCTCGAGAGGGATACCCTCCCTTTGGAGGGGACTGCACGTCCCCCGAACCCTGGCTCGGATGTCGGATCGGGGGAGCACTTGGATCTCCCCGGACCCGAACTGGTCATCTTAGAGATTTTGCAAAGCTCCAAACACAGATGTGGGTCATGATTCAAATTTTAACCCACCCACCCACCACAATCAATACTCTCCAAGCAACTCAGGACCTCCAGGTATATATGACTTGATGTATGTACGACATCAACCTCAGGAAATGGTCCATCACTTTTGGGCCAGATTCCTACTTGTTAGATACATGATCAAAGTTTGCTGCAATGACGATGTAGTCTCGGTCTTCCATTTTAATTGTACTGACGAGGGAATACGGAATGCCCTCGACCGACGTCACATACAGAGCTTCATGGAACTATCACAGGTGGTACAAAAGTACTGCGCGATGGAAAGCACATGGAAGGCCCACCCGCTGCCTTTAAGAAGCATGCAGACCGGACCAAATGGACGCTCCCTAGCGAGGCATCCGATCATCAGTCCATCGGCAGAAAAAATAAACCCTTTATGGGATATAGGTCTGTTCTTGACGAACTCCTTGACAAGCCCTGTCTGATACACGCGACTCCAAGCATAAACTCAACCCATAGTCTTCGCGCATGTTGGGTACTCCGGCAGGTAGCAAAGAGTGGAGAGGCCATCCTTGTCACCATCACTCCAGAGAAATACTCTCCCGAGAGGGACGATTAACATCCTCACGGTCTTCGGGACATTTTCCTCAAATAATCAGCGAAAAAGGGCACTTCGCAACCTCACCAAAGTCCACCAAGTCACCGCACTGAGCCCATGGAATGACGCGGCAATAACCTTCACCGCCGAAGATGAACCAAAGGCTCGGTTAGTCCAAGCACCCTCCACCCTAGTACTAAACCTCATTGTGGATAGCTTTCGGCTTACCAAAGTGCTCATGGACAGTGGCAGTAGGCTTAACCTCATCTACAAGGACACGCTCGACAAAATGCAAATATACAGAACACGCATCAAGCAAAGTAACACCACCTTTCGAGGCATCATCCCCAGTTGAGAAGCACGATGCTCTGGGAGAATTAAATTGGATGTGGTATTCGGCAGACCCAAAAATTACAGGTCCGAAGAGTTGCTCTTTCATGTGGTCCCCTTCAACAGTGGGTATCACGCCATCCTCGGGCGGGACGCTTTCTCACGTTTCCAGGCTATACCCCATTACGGGTATGTGAAGCTTAAAATGCCTGGACCCAATAGAATTATCACAATCTCGAGGGACCCGGACAAAGCACTCTGTGCCGAAAATAAAACCGCATCCTTGGCCCTCGAGGCATTATCTGAAGCCCTAGCAGCTGAAGAACTAACCACCCTACGGTCCAGGGTGGACAAGGACGATGTGATCCTCGGTAAGAGACCTAAATCCACCTCTTTCAAGCCAGCAGATGAAATAGTTAAATTTCAAATGCACCCGACGGACCCCAACAAAACAATGTCTATTAGAGCACATGTAGATCCGGTAGTGGACGCTGCTTTATGCACATTCTTACGTGAAATTGGGATATTTTTGCCTGGCATATTCAGACATGCCCGACATCCCACACAGGCTGGCCGAACACAACCTCAATATACTTAAGAGGTTTAAACCCGTTAAGCAGACAATGCGGCAATTTTCCGAACCCAACCGTCAAGCCATTGGAGAAGAGCTAGCCAAACTACTAGAATCCGGGTTTATTAGGGAAATCAAACATTCGGATTGGTTAGCCAACTTGGTCATGGTGCCAAAGAAGGACAAATCCTGGCGCCTTTGCGTTGATTTCAAAGACCTCAATAAGGCTTGCCCTAAAGATCCTTTCCCATTGCCCCGCATTGACCAGATCATTGATGCGACCGCAGGACATGACTCATTGTATCTCCTTGACACCTATTCTGGATACCATCAGATTAAGATGAAGGATTCAGATCAGGCTGCAATGGCGTTCATCACCCCATATGGCCCTTTCTATTTCAACACTATGCTCTTTGGGCTAAAAAATGTCGGGGCCACTTACCAACGTATGATTCAAACGTGCTTGGAAAAATAAATCAGCAAAACAGTCGAAGCATATGTGGACAACGTGGTCATCAAGACAAATCACGTTGAAACACTGGTGGACGATCTTCGCCTCACCTTCGACAACATCCGGACATACGACATACGGCTCAATCCGGAAAAATGTGTCTTCCGAGTTCCAGCCGGAAAACTGCTAGGGTTCATTGTGTCCCATAGAGGAACTGAAGCAAACCCAGCTAAGATCTGAGCTTTGTCACAATTGGCTATACCAACAGACCTAAAGCAAGTCCAAAAACTAGCAGGGTGCGTCGCGTCCTTAAGCCGTTTGATCTCCAGATTAGGAAAAAAAGCATTACCACTTTACAAGCTACTAAGACACACTTATAGCTTCGAATGGACGGATGCTGCCACAGCCGGCTTGGAAGAAATCATGGCCCTACTCGCAAGCAATCCAATCCTAGCTGCCCTAGGTGTTGGCGAGCCTATGTTGCTTTATGTCTATACAACTACGCAGTAGTCAGTGTTATACTCGTCGTCAAGCGAGGGGAAGAGGGACATGAATTCCCCAACAAAAAACCATTTTATTATGTATCGGAGGTCCTCACCTCATGCAAATCCCGATACCCCCACTACCAACAGGTAGCCTATACAGTCTTCATGGCATCCCGAAAACTATGACACTATTTTCAAGAGTGTTCGATCACAGTGGCATCTGAAGTACCACTTAATGACATTGTCAACAACAGGGACGCCATGGGCCACATAGCCAAATGGGGCATCGAACTTCTACCATTCGAAATAATGTACAAGCCACACCGGGCTATTAAATCTCAGGTGCTGGCCAACTTCGTCGCTGAATGGACGGAAGCCGAACTCCCTAAAGAGTATAGTTCATACTCCAACTGGATTATGTACTTCGACAGCTCCAAAATGCTAGCTGGACTGGGGGCTGGCATCATCTTGATATCCCCCACTGGGGACACAATCCGTTACATATTACAAATCATGTATACAGACTCCAATAACGCAGCCGAATACGAGGCGCTTCTACATGGTCTTTGCATGGCTGCCTCAATTGGTATACAACACCTCGAGGTGCGCGGAGATTCAAACCTCGCAATATTCTAGGTCAATGGAGAGTTCAATGAAAAAGATCCAAAAATGGCGGCATGTCGAAATTCCGTATTAAAAATATCATCTCGTTTCAAGGGACTTGAATTTCATCATGTCGCTCGAGACAGTAACCAGGCAGCCAACATCCTCGCTCGCATGGGTGCTAAGCGTGACCCTGTGCCACCTAACACCTTTGTGGAAAGGCTCTTCAAGTCACCCGTAGTATGACAGGGTGAGAGCAGAGAGGCTAGTACAGACCTGGTCATACCCCAGCAGCCGAACACAATGTAGATACCATCGGGGCTGATATCGCTCCATGGACCAAACCTTTCCTGGCCTACCTTAATAGGCAGGAGCTTCCTGACGATCAGAATGAAGCCCGTTGCATAGTTCGATGCTCTACAACCTACAAAGTGCATGAGGGTAAACTATACAAAAAGAGCACTACCGGAGTCCTCCAAAGGTGCATCTTTGAAGAGGAGGGACGACAACTCTTGACGGAAATACATGTTGGTCTGGGCGGTCATCATGCTGCAGCTTGGGCCCTCGTAAGCAAAGCTTTCAGGACATGTTATTTCTGGCCAACGACCTGAGTGGATGCACAAGCCCTGTCCAACGTTGTGTGGGCTGTCAGCTTTTCACCAACCAAAGTCATATGCTTCCCACTGCCTTAAAAAATCCACATCACATGGCCCTTCACGGTCTGGAGGCTTGATATGGTCGGTCCCCATAAAGGGGGAAGCCACAAAAAGAAATATTTGCTGGTGATGGTAGTTAAATTCACTAAATGGATAAAGGCCAAACCAGTAAAAACAGCCGAAGCAGGGCCAATGATTGACTTTATATCTGGCGTGTACGTTATGGTGTCCCGCATAGTATCATCACTGATAATGGCTCCAATTTTACAGCCGAGGAGGTGAAAACCTGGTGTGCTAAGTTGGGCATTAAACTCGACTATGCATCCGTATACCACCCTCAAACAAATGGTCAAGTTGAACGGGCCAATGGCCTGATCATGAGTGGCATTAAGCCTGGACTGGTGCGCTCCTTACAAGAATCAGATAAGCATTGGGTTGAGGAACTTGATTCCGTACTCCGGGGGCTGCGGACCATGCCCAATTGAACGACTAGATACACACCCTTCTTTATGGTGTACGGTGCAGAAGTTGTATTGCACTGCGGCATCATTCATGACTCACCTTGAGTGCACATGTACGAAGAGCGAGAAGCCGAACTCGATCGGCAGGATGACCTAGACGGACTCGAATAGGAGCACGACGTTGCAAAGGCTCGTTCTGCATTTTATCAACAACAGGCCAGGCGATACCAAATCAGGAAAGTGCGGGCTAAGACATATAGTGTCGGCGACCTTGTTTTACGCCTCTCGGAGAAGAAAAACGGATAATATCAAACAAAAATGGGAGGGCCCCTTCATCATAGATGAATTCCTTATAGGAGGAGCCTATCGCCTTCGTAATGCAGTGAATAATCGCCTTGAGCCGAACTCATGGAACACCGCTCGGCTCCGAAGATTTTACGCATAGTTAGGCCTCTTTATGTTTTACTTTCACTAGGTTTTTCCTTCTCCTTCCTTTTCTGTTTTTTCCTTTTTATATCCCAAGGTATGTTCAGATCTGTCGAACTGTTAGGCGTACACCTCTTTAAATGTATACACCCCACAATAACTGGGAGCTTCCCTAAATGAAGCTTATTATTAAAAGCTTATAGTTTACATTCTCTACATCGATTGTTTTATACATCTTTTGCCATTATATGCATCTCTATGACTTAAGTTTTTGCCAAGCTGGGTTGCCTCGCTCCTGTGCTTATACCCTACATTCCCGATTGTTCGGCTAGGGTGTAAAGGGAGTACCTTTGCGATTGTTACAACCGGGTTATCCGGATCTGTACCTCAGATGGGTGAAGCCGAAAGCTAGCGTTCTTAAGGGAATAATTGGTCGGCAAGCAGCGACGGACTATTTACGTTTACAACAAATAAGGGTTAGGCTGCCCGTAATTAGGATACAAGCCTAGGCATGCATAATTTAGCATGTCGACCCAAGGAAAGGAACCCCTAAGAGAACTATTTTCCCTGGAATATGTTTCTTACGTTAAGTAGTAATATAACATAACTCCCCGAGCACATTTTGTCTGTTTGAGCGATATGACCGGATTGCCTAGTTTCCGAACATACTACATGTTTCTTATTCAATATAGTATGCGGAAACACTCCAACTTCTTGGTTCGGATCACAGGTTGAAGCCGATGGCCTGCGATGACAAATTGTTACAAGTTCGGCCGGAGACAAAGTTCAACGATAAAGTACATTGTTACATAGAATTGAATGCCTACTCTTTCTCTATGCCATCTATAAGGCTATCTAACCTACAGTCTTCTTGCGAATACTTCGCAGCTAATCACCTGGTCATATAAAAGGTTCACAGGAATTTCTCTTCCGTCTTGTCCCTGAGGTCCAACTCGGGCCATATGGTTCGGACCAAGTTCAGTGTAGCGCATCTTCACCATAGCCCAGGCCTCTCGCACACCTTTCCGGCATGCTGACGACTTCCATAGCTGAAACCGGCGTCGGACACCTTTGAACAGGTTCGCCAACCCCTCCATGATTTCGTGAGGGGCATCAGACGGCCATAGGGCTTTGACCATGCTCCTTATGGCTTTTCGGGCCTGCTCATGCACTCTGACAGTTTCTTTAAAACATCGCCTTGAAATCCGGAAACTTCTTCTTCGGGACGCCCGGTTAACAAACCTGCAAGGATAGCATTATAATATGCGGTATTATTAAGATGAGTCCCCTGGTTAGTCCAAAGGACATACCGAATATGCCACCTTTCAATTTTCTGTTCTCTTATTGCACGACCGATAGTTGAGCCTTTAAGCTCATCTCTTTGGCTTGCTTGTTCCTTTGCTCCTCCAGTTTTTTCTGTTCGCCAGTGGTCATTGGGCTTTTCTTCATTTCCTCTAGTTTTGACAAGGCCACATTCAGATGTGTCCGGCTTGCTTCAAGCTCTTGGGACAACATGTTGTTCTTCTCTTTAAGAACCTATGGTCATAACGATCCTTAAAACGGTTAGTCTATACTGCTTCAAGTCTCGTGGGCTTTGGCACATATCTATTACATTTGCACAAATCCTCACCTGTATATCCTTTGAGAACAGGCGAGTAACTCTAGTGAGTCCGTCCCGGGCAGCTCAGATATACGCGTCCACGGTGCTAAGGGCGGTAAATTCCTACTCGGAAAAAGCCGGGGCGCGCATGATCTCTTTTAGGCGTCGATGGTTCATCACAGTCTCCACTTTGGAATTGGTAATGGATACGTCATCCGAATCCTCATGAGGTGGACAAGTCGGCGCCGCCTCCGTATGGGCCCCCATCCTAGTTGACGAGTTCGGCGTCGGATCGGCTGCAGCTTGCCAAGTGTCGGGGGTTGGGTGCAACATATGCCAAAGGATGGATTATCATGGTGGGAGCGAGTAGAACGTCGCCGGTGCCTGGAAGCGGGATAAGGCGTAGACACGTACGACGGCGAACTTTACCCAGGTTGGGGGCTCTCCATGGAGATAATACCCCTACTCCTGCTCTGCGGGGTCTCCGCATGATCACCAAGGCACTAGTGATACAAGGTGCTCCTCGAGCTGTGTCTAGAGGAAGGAGAAGGCAAGGCTAGCTCTTCCCTGCCCTAGGTAACTGGCTAGTTCTATCAGAGTTGGAACCCTTTGCATGGGTGGCGTGGGGGGCTTATATAGGCCTGCCTCCCAGGGGTATAATGGTAATCGGGCCGGCAGCTGGGGCCCGTGTGTCAGCGTCTCCAACCTCCGGCTTCTCCGCCGAATACTGGGGCCCGCCGCCTAGTGGGCCCTGCCGGCAGGTTGGTGGCTGCTTACTGTAGCCGTGCTGTCTATGATGAGGGCTTCGTCATCTTATCATGGCTATAGTCCCGCCGGCTAGCGGGACGTTACTCTAGACACACCTGGTCTTATCAGGTTAATGGCGCGCTTGCCTCGGGGCAAGGGACGGCTGCCTGCTGGAGGTCGGCCCTCCCTAAGCCTGACTGATCGGGCGTCTGCCGTCTTCAGCGGTGTCACTGCCTGGTAGGGCCTGCGGCTGGCAAGCCGTACTAACAGGCCGTCATGGGGAACAAGGTTCCGCCTGCTTGGAGCGACGTCAGGGGAGACATGGCACAGTTCCCCGCCGTGTGGAGATCTCCGCCTGTACGGAGCACTGTAGCCATGCCTGTCCCGTACATCGGGGGCGACGTGCTCCACTGTAGCCATGCTCTAGCTTGTACTCTTGATGGGGGCTCGGTTGCACCGAGGCCGCGAGGTGGCTGCCTGCCTGATGCCGCCCTCTCTGGAGGCTGGTCGGCTGGAGCCGGCCACTCGTAGTGCCGCAGGCTAGGCCTGGCCGCCCTCTGGCAGCCGGCCGTTGAGCCAGCCGGCCCCTAGAGGGCGGAGCTTCAGCTTGGGGTCCAGCTAGGCGGAGCTGGCCCAAAGTCTTGATAAATTCAGGAACTCGGGTGATCCTACCCGTGGCCCATTACTCTGACAGTAGTCCCCGAAGCTGGTGAGGCGTTGTGGTCGAGGGGCTGCGAAGTCTCAACGGCTTCCCCCCTCGCCGGGCTCCGGGTGAACATCGATCCGTCTTGCGGCTAGCCGACTGCTGAAGCCGGCCTCACCCAGGCGGGGCTATGTGGTTGATTTCGAACTTCAAGGTAGGAAACAGGTGGCGTGCCTGCTAAGCTTCCCAAGCCGCCGCCCGCCACAGACGCGCCACGCGGCGCACGTCAGCCCGACCAGCCTACCATCCCACACCCCTAATGGGATGTGACAATGGGCCGGGGCCGCCACTACCACGCCTCGGCAACCGAGCAGATCCGCTGTGCCGAGGGGGGCGGTTGTCATTCCCACGATCGTTTGCGGCGTGGTGAATGCGCGCGATAAATGGGGGTCATGGGGTCGTGGGCACAGTTAATCCCACAACCCACGCACCGCCCCTCGGCTTTGTAGCCCGAGGGCTATAAGTAGGGGGATGGGAGGGGTGCGGCAAAGCTTGCGCCCCCTCCCACTATTCTTCTTCCTCTGCTCTCTCCTCCACTGCCGTTGCTACTGCTCAGCGCTGCCGTGGGGTAGCCGCCGTCATTCATCGCAGACACACTTCTCCTCCTCACGCAGCCAGCTAAAAGCCATGGCGCGCGAGAAGGACGGCGACTGGGATGGGTCGACAGTGATCGAGGATCACATCTCCTTCCTCCGCGACACGCGCTGGATGCCTAGCGCGGCCTTCTTCAAGGCACGGGTGCCTCCGGAGGAGGAGATCTCGCCGGCGCCGCGGGGAGACGAGCGGGTCGTCTTCCACTCGCACTTCCTCCGCGGCTTCGGCCTTCCGGTGAGCGGCTTCTTCCGCTCTTTCCTTGACTTCTACAATCTCCAGCCCCATCACCTCACGCCCAACATCGTGACTCTACTCTCCGCCTTCGTCACGGCGTGCGAGGGCTACATTGGCGTCCTCCCCACGCTCGAGCTGTGGGGAGCATTTTTCTACGGGAAGCTTGGCACCTCCGCCAGGGAGACGGCGGCCGAGTGCGGCGGCTTCGTCGCCGTGCGCCGACCGGCGAAGCAGAATGCCTTCCCCGTCATCAATCTGGCGCAGTCGGTGAAGATGTGGCAGCAGTCCTACTTCTACGTCGAGAACGTAGATCCGACTGCCGACTTCCTCAACTTGCCGCCTTATGACGCCGGCCCCCCTACCGGGACTCGGCCCACCTGGGGGTACAAGCCGAAGCCGGTATCACCGGACGCGGCGGTCGCCATCGGCCGACTCCGAGTGCTCCAGGAGTCGGAGGGCCTCGTGGCCTCCGACCTCCTTGTTGCCTTCGTCGAGCACCGGGTCCTCCCGCTCCAGAGCCGCCCTCATCCGATCTTATGGATGGGCGGGCACCGCGACCCATGCTGGCTGTGCACGAAAGGTATGCCGCCTGCTGAGGTTGCGCGGATGGTGAATGAGATCTCCGACCTCAAGGTGTCGGAGGAAGACTGGCGGTACGGGAAGCGGCCGTAGTCCCGCCACAATCCGCCACCTGCCGTAAGTTTCTTCATCTTGTCCTTCTGATCTGTTTCCTTCAGCCTCATTCTTGTCATGATGCAACTCCTTTCTGGTCGCAGATATACATGACTGCAGCGACGGGCGCCCTCCTGGGGCCGGGCGATGACCTCCAGTCGGACAGGACGGTGAGCGACCTGGACGACCCCGACTTGGGGACGGCCGCCCTGGCGGACAACGCAACAGGCGGCGGCAGCAGAGCAGACGGCGAGGGTGGAGCAGGCGGCTCCAAGGAAGGTGGCGGCGTGGGGACTTGGCCCGACGACGACGACGACGAAGATGAACCACGCCCCACCCAGAGCTCTGCCAACACCAGCACCGGCCCTTCTTCCGGGCCGCCTGCCCGCGGCAGCAAGCGCAAGCGGAAGCAGGGCGCTTCCCTATTTGGCGGCGCCCCGAAGAATCCCAAGAACCCGGCCGCGGCGACCAGGCGGAAAGAAGCCGCGACCAAGGTTGCCAAGTATCAGAGGCAGCCGAAGGTGCCCGTCATGGTGTTGGCGTAAGTATATTTTCCTTATTTACCATCTTCTTGTCAATCTGGCGTGAGAGCCTTCTGACTTGTCTTCTTATTTCAGGGCCCCGCTAACCCTCGAGAAGTCGAGTGCCGCCTCGGTCCTCAGGTCGGCGGCGACTTCCTCGACCAGCCGACGAATCGACCCGACCACTGACCTCCGGGAGGTGACAGAGCAGAACATGCAGGAGGCGCATGAGGAGGAGGCCGACCGCCTGGGCAAGGAGCAGGCGGACAAGGCCGCCACGTCTGCTGAGAGAACACTGGTGCAGGCGAAAGCCCAAGCCGCGGAGAGGGAGCGGCTCGCGGAGGCTGCACGCCGCTAAGTGCTGCTGCTCGTGACGCCCTTGAACACCACGCCGCCTCCGCCTGAGTTTGTGGTGATGACCAGAGGAGTCGGCGACGATCACCCGATTCGGGAGCAGGAGGGCGGCAACGTGGCTATGTCGGACGTCTTTGTGCCACCGCCACTGCCTCCACCGCTGCCACCAGCCAGCGGGACGCAGGACGAGCAGCCGGCTGCACCGCCGGTGCCACCGGTCGAGGATACGATGGTGACGGACCTGATTCCTAAGGTCCGCACACCCACGCGCCGCCGCCTTGAGAAGGCGGCCTCAGCACCGCGGCCGTAGGAGGTCGGCGCCACGAGCTTGTCGGTCCCCGACACCCAGGCGACCAGCGCCGCGCCCGTAGGCTGGATACGCGGGGGCGGGATGGGCGCCCTGAACCAGGCGTCCCTTGACGTCCAGTCCAAGCTCCGGGCAGAGGCCGAGGCCCTCAGGCGCTGCAACGAGGCCTTCTTGGAGTCGCGAACTGCCATCCGCGTAAGTTATCTTGGGCTTTCTTCTTTGGATGATCCTCTTGCTTCTCTTGTGGGGGCGCGTAAGCGCACCCACTAGGTGTAGCCCCCAAGTGCCGGGCCGGCTGCTGAGCAGGCGGGCCAGAACTTTATCTTGCAAACGTCGACCGCTGACTTCGTCTGGTGTTCCTTGTGCAGGACTACCACAATCTCCGCGCGACTGCCTACAACTCCCGGGTCTAGGAGCTGGAGACGCAGACCACCCACCTGACCGAGAGCCGGAGTAAGCTCTATCTTCCTTTCTTCGCGTGGGCACGCTGGTGCACCCGCAGGCTAGTCCCCGAGGTTCGAGCCGACTGCTGAGCAGTCGGGCCAAATCTCCTCAGTGTTTCCTTCTTCGTTAACTACTTCTTCTCTGCGGGGGCGCGATGGCGCACCCACGGGCTGTAGTCCCTGAGGTTCGGGCCGACTACTGACCAGTCGGGCCGAATCACCTCAGTGTTTCCTTCTTCGTCTTATCTGCTTGACTGATGCTCTTTTCTTCTTTCCCTTTTTCCAGAGGCCAACGCCACCTTGCAGGAGCAGCTGGGCAAGGCCAACACCGCTCTGCGCGGCAAGGAAGTGGAGTGCAGCAAGCTGGCCGGGGAGCGACACCGCCTGTTCGCTCAGCTTGCAGAGCAGGTGGAGGCCCTCAAGGCGGCCCAGCTGGAGGTGAAGACGAAGGAGGCCGACCTTCTCGCCAAGTTTGAGGTCGAGCGCTCCGCCTGGGCCGACAAGGAGGCCCAGATGACAGCCTGCTTCAGCAGCATTGAAGACTTGGTCGATGGTTAGCTTCATTCTCTTGATTTCTTTTTTTGAACTATCGGCCCTTGTCCAGGCCGGTCCCTTGCTTATAACCTTGATATTTTTCTCCTTCCATCCAAACAGACTTCTTCCCGGGCCACTCTGTCGCTGCAATCCAGATGATCGAGGCCCAGCACGAGGAGCGGAGGGCGGAGGGCGTGCAGATCGCCGCTGACACTCCACGGACTCTTGGCGAATAGCTCATCAGCATTAAGGCCCACCTTCGACCTGCTCATCGCATGCTGCGCCATCTCCAGCGCATCGGAGCTCAGGCGGTCTCCGCCCTCTGGCTAGGCTTGCCGGTTCTGCGCACGCCAAGTCGGACTACCGACTGGCTGGAGGTGGCGGCTGGCCGCCTGGAAGCCTGGAAGGGCTCCACAGCCCGGGCAGGAGCGCGCCGGGCCTTGGAGTTCGCCAAGGCGTGGTATCCTGGGCTGGACTTAGCCTAGTTGGCCATGTTCCGGCTGGAAGCGCAGGGGGAGCTGGCAGCGGTGGAGGCCGAGCTTGTCAACAGGGCGGCGGCGATTACGGACTTCACCGACACCAGCATCTTCGTTCCGGAGGTGGCCGAGGAAGGCGACGAAGCTCTGCAAGAGTGGCTCGGGCTGAACCCGGAGGACAGCGAAGATTCAGCTCAAGTCATCGACTCCAGCAATGAGGGAGAATACAGGAAGGAGGAAGAGGAGGAGGAGGAGGATGATGAGGAGAGCGACGTCGACCTGCCGGAGGTCGGGGCGGACGGTCAGCCCCAACCTGACTGGGCCTCAAGCAACGAGCCACGCACCAAGGTGCCGACTGCTACTAGAGACGGCCAGGCGGGGATCAACCAGCCACCCGTTCCTCCGACGGATGCCACCAATTCAATCCTCCAGCCCTCCGCCGCCCCGACTGCTGCTGGCGAATCTTCTACAAGGCACCGCCCAATCGGAGCCTTCTGCTCCGCCAACCGGCACCGCCCAGCCAGAGTCTTTTGCTGCTCCTTAGGATTTTATCTGCTTTCTGCTTGCTACTCTGAAGACTTATGTTAAATTCGCACAATTCCACCCGCGGGGTGTATATCAAAACTTTGTTTGAATGCCGGCCAGAAGGCCTTTATCCATGTAAATATTCTATCACAGCTTTATGCTTTGCTTTGCCGACTTCTATCTTTCCTTGCCTTTTACTCCTTGGTTTTTCCCCTTGTCGCCCTCCCTTGCCTATCCTCTTGCCAGCCAAGCAGCCGCTCTGTGGACTGTGGCTAGGTTGAGTACTTAGTCATTTGGGGGAGGGCTAGTACTTAGCCGTTCGGGGTGTTGGCAATGAAAGTAGGAGCCGGCCGGCCAGCTGCTCGGCAGCCGGACGAAAAAGGTGAGATGCCGGCCTTTGCTATATGCATTTTGTCCTTAGTCGTTTTTCGTGTGGGCGTCGGTTTAGAACTCCTGCCCGCCATACAGTCGCTCTGCGAGCTGCAGCTTCTAGCAAAGGAAGTGTCCGGCGCCAACACACTACTTGTCCGCCTGCAGGAGGCGGCATATAGCAAAAAGGCGGCGAGCCTCTAGGCCGACTGGTCGAACCCGGTGCCAAGCAGAAAAACTATACATACTCATGGCATAATACTTATCTCATAGATAAAAGGAGGGCAGTCCCCGAGTTTGTCTCGGGGGACCCGGAGTCTTTGTACATGATACAAAAGGTAGCGTGATACATACTACTTTCAACTGTAAAATCTTCGAAGGAGGTTTGCATTCCACGGCCTCTCTGTCTCCTTGCCTGAATCATCTCTCTTGCGCGCTCTAGGCTTCTGAGCGTCGATTAGATAGTAGGAGTCGTTGCCAGCACCTTGCTGATGATGAAGGGGCCTTCCCAAGGCGCCGAGAGCTTGTGCTGGCCAGCTGTTCGCTAGATCAGCCGGAGCACAAGGTCTCCCTCTTGGAAGGATCTTGGCTTCACCTTGCGATTGTAGTATCGGCGCAGACTCTGCTGGTAGATGGCGGACCGTCTGAGTGCCAATAGCCGGCCCTCTTCCAGCAGGTCGACGCCGTCTTCTCGCGCCTCCTTGGCATCCGCCTCGGTGTACATGGTGACTCACGGGGAGTCCAACTCTATGTCTGTCGGGATGACGGCTCCAGCATCGTAGACGAGGAATAAAGGCGTGATGACGGTCGACTTGTTTGGAGTTGTGCGCAGGCTCCAGAGGACGGCCAACAGCTCGTCGAGCCAGCAGCCAGCCGAACGCTCAAGAGGCTCGACCAGTCGAGGCTTGATGACGGACAAGATGAGGCCGTTTGCTCGCTCAACCTGGCCGCTTTACTGCGGGTGGGCAATGGACGCTAAGTCCAGTCAGATGCCCTGTGTCGCGCAGAAACGAGCCAAGGCTCCTTTGGCAAAGTTTGTGCCATTGTCGGTGATGATGCTATGTGGTATGCCGTACCGAGTAGTGATGTCGGCGATGAAGGTCACGGCAATCGGCCCATTCAGTTTCTTGATTGGCCTGGCCTCTATCCACTAGGTGAACTTGTCCACAGCGACAAGCAGATGAGTCATGCCGCCGCGGGCTATCTTGAATGGCCCCACCCTATCCAAACCCCAAACAGCAAATGGCCAAGCAATCGGAATAGTCTGGAGTGCAGAAGCTGGCATATGCGGCTTGGAGCGGAATCTTTGGCACCCTTGGCATTTCTGGACCAACACTTTGGCCTCTTCAAGAGCAGTCGGCCAGAAAAACCCATGGCGAAAGGCTTTGGCAACAAGGGCTCTTGAGGCCGCGTGATGGCCACATTCACCCTGGTGAATGTCTCTGAGGATTGCTTGGCCCTGGTCTGGCTCCACACAGCGCTGGTACACACAGTGACACTGCGCCGAGCCAGCTCTCTGTTGACTATGGTGTATGCTGCTGCTCGCCGTTGCACCTGCCTAGCTGAGATCTCATCAGTCGGTAGTTCTTTGTTCACCAGAAATTTGAGGATCGGCTGAGCCCAGGATGGTGCTGCTATTTCTTCTACTGCCAGAATTGCAACTTGTATGAGGGCGGTTGGGCTGGGAGGTGGCGGTTTGGCAATTGCTTCCGCCTGCTGGGTTGACGGAGTCCCCGGGTCAACTGCTGAAGTCCCCGGCCCAGGCTTTGGAGTCCTCGAGTCGGGTGCTACCGCAGCTGTCCCCGGGCCAAAGTCCATGTGCCGGCTTCTGGGATCCTCAAGTCGGATCCGACTGCTTCGGGAGGGGCCGGCACAAAGATGGAATCTGATTCTGGGGACGGCTTGATGGACGTCTTGAGAAGGCGGCGTAGGGCGACGCCGGCTGGTATTGCTTGTCGAGTGGAGCCAATCCGTGCCAAGGCATCTGCTTGTTCATTGTCATTTATTGGCACGTGGAGAAACTCGCACCCGTCAAAGTATCCACTGAGTTGCTGCACGAGGAAGCGGTAGCTTGCCATATTTGCATCCTTAGCGTCCTAGTCGCCTGACGACTGCTGGACCACCAAGTCGGAGTCACCATAGCACAAGATCCGGCGAATGCCGAGTTCCTTGGCAAGCCAGAGTCCGTGTATGAGTGCCTCATATTCTGCTACGTTGTTGGAGGCGGCAAAATGGACTTGCAACACATATTTGAGCTTGTCGCCTTTGGGAGAAGTGAGGACGATGCCGGCTCCCAGACCAGTGCACATCTTCAATCCATCAAAATGCATCCGCCAATGGGTGGAGTCTGGTGCTGGTGGTAGGTACTGGGTCTCGGCCCAGTCAACGAGGAAGTCAGCCAACACTTGCGACCTGATGGTGGTGCAAGGCTGGTAGTAGATGGTGTAAGGTGCCAGATCGATGGCCCACTTGGCCACTCAGCCAGAAGCATCTCGGCTTCCCAGGATCTCGGCAAGCGGAGCCGTGCAGACGACGGTTATTGAGTGCTCTTCAAAGTAGGGCTTCAGCTTCTTTGCGGCAAAGTGCACGCCATAGCACATCTTCTGATAATGCGGGTAGTTTTGCTTGGAGGCGGACAATACTTCGCTTAAGTAATATACCGGTCTCTGGACTGGCAATGCTCTGCCTTCCTCCTTGCGCTCTACCACAATGACTGTGCTGACAACCTGACTAGTGGCGACAATGTAGAGGAGCATGGGCTCCTTCTCTGTCGGAGCTGCCAGGACAGGCGGGGTTGCCAACATCTTCTTGAGCTGGGAGAAGGCTTCGTCCGCCTTGTCATTCCACTCGAAAAAAGTGGTCTTCTTCATAAGTTGGTACAGAGGGAGAGCCTTCTCGCCCAGCCGACTGATGAAATGGCTAATTGATGCCAGGTAGCCAGTGAACTTCTGCACGTCCAGCAGTCGGGTGGGCACCTCCATCTTCTCAATGGCCTTGATCTTCACCGAGTTGCACTCTATGCCGCGCTCTGAGACCAGAAAGCCAAGGAGCTGGCCGGCTGGTAGTCCAAAGACACATTTCTCCGGGTTGAGCTTGATCTGGAATTGGTGCAAATTCTCAAATGTCTCCTTGAGGTCTTCTAGTAGCGTGCCACGCTTCTCTATCTTCACCACCACATCATCCACATATACATGGGCATTTCTGCCGAGTTGCTTGAGGAGACACTTCTGCATGCAACGCTAGAACGTGGCGCCGGTGTTTCTCAAGCCGAATGTCATGGTCAGGTAGAAGAAGGCTCCGAATGGCGTCATGAAGGCGGTCTTCAGCCTGTCGGCCGGGTTCAACTTTATCTGGTGATACCCCGAGTATGCATCCAAAAAACTCAACAGCTCGCATCCGGCTGTGGATTCTATCACTTGATCAATCCTTGGCAAAGCAAAGGGATCTTTGGGGCAGGCTTTGTTGAGGCTGGTGTAGTCAATGCACATGCGCCACTGCTTGTTTTTCTTCAAAACTAGGACTGGGTTGGCCAGCCATTCTGGAAAGAACACTTCCATGATGAATTCGGCTGCTAGAAGCCGGGCTATCTCTTCTCCAACAGCTCTTCTTTTCTCTTCCGACAGGCGGCGCAAGGGCTGCCTGACTGGCTTGGCGTCAGGTCAGACATGTAGCTTGTGCTCGGCGAAATCCGTCGGAACACCCGGCATGTCTTTGGGAGACCACGCGAAGATGTCCCGATTCTCACGGAGGAAATCGACGAGCTTGCTTTCCTATTTGCTGTCAAGGCCTGTGCCTACGACAGCGTGCCTCTCCGGATGCTCCGGGTCCAGGGGTATCTTCTTTGTTTCCTTGGCCGGCTTGAACGAGCCCTCAACCTCCGACTCCTGGGGGATGGGTGACATTTCCGGCTTCTTGCCCGCCAACGCCACCACCCGGTCAAGGAGCCTCTTCTCAGCTGCGATCACGAGGGACTCGGCCAGCCGGCTGCTATTTGCGGCACAAGCGACCGACTTCTTGTAGTCTCTGACTACTGTCAGGATCCCCTTGGTACTAGTGGGGGACTGCCATGAACTTGGCCAGAGCTGGACGGCCAAGCAGTGCATGGTAGGGCTTTCAAGGTCCACCACTTCAAACCAAACTGGCTCACGGCGGAAATGATTCTTGTCTCCAAAGAGGACATCAATTCGGGTCTTGCCGATTGGTGAGCAGGAAAGGCCAGGGACTATGCCATGGAATACAGTCCGACTGGGGATGAGTTGCTTCTGCTTGATTCCCAACTTCTCCATTGTGTCACGATACAGGATATTGATGCTACTGCCGCCATCTATCAAGATTCTGGAGAAACATGTTGCCCGCCTCTCCATTGCAAGGGTAGCTTCTAGGACCAGGGGAAGGCATCACTTCCGGGTGGTCGGCCCTGCTCCAACTGATAGGCTTCTCGGACCAATGCATGAATTCTGGAGTGCTGGAGGCCACTACTTGCACTTCTTGTTGCTGTTGCCGTCTGCTGCGTCTATCATCGGCCACGCTGGTGGACACAACATAGGCTCTGTGTTCCTCTGGGTACTCATCTTGTATGGCTCCGACTGGTCGGGTCGCCGACTGCTGGGGCTGAGGAGGCAGCGGTCGGCAGGCTGAGGAGGCAGGATTCCATCTCCCTTGGCGATTCTGGTGATCCAGTGACACTTCCGAGTGGTGTGGTTGGATGGCTTTGCGCTACTATGGAACTTGCAGGGTGCATCTAAGGTTTGCTCGTAAGAGAAGGCGGGCAACCAATTTGACTTGCCGCCCTTCTGCCGCTTGGGTGCCGGCTGCCCTTCTGGCTGCAGATCCTCGACCGTCGCCACCTGCCGACTAGTGGAAGCCGCCTGGGTGGCCTTCCACTTGTTGTCTCCTGGTTGCTGTTGCCGACTGGTGTCACCAGCTGGAGTCCAAGGGGCCTGAGGTGCCACCTTGCCGGATGCATCAACCATAATTTTAGCCTTCATGGAGGAGTCGGCTGTGGCATGCTTGTTGGCGATGACCAGCAGCTCGTCGTGCGTCTCGGGTTCATCATAGAGGAGTCAATGCTTGAGGAGGGTGCCCTCTCGGCACCCGGCGGTGAAGTACTCGATTGCCTGCACCTCGTGCACGCCTTCGCAGGAATTGCGCAGCTCGGTCCAGCGCGTGAGGTAGTCGCGAGTCGACTCTGTGGGCCCTTGGACGCAAAAGGAGAGCTCTCGGGGGTTGGGAGCCCGTTTGTAGGTGCTGCTGAAGTTGCGGATGAAGACCTCAGTGAAATCAACCCAGCTGTTGATGCTGCGGGGCTTCAGGCTGTTGAGCCACGTTCGGGCAGTGCCCTGGAGCATGAGCGGGACATACTTCATGGCAACACGCTTGTTGCCGTTTGCTATGCTGACGGCTGTCGAGTAGTCGACCAGCTAGTCCTCCGGCTTCATGGAGCCGGTGTACTTGGGCGTGTCTCGAGGGAGGGTGAACCCCTTGGGAAAGGGCTCATCCCGAATTCGTGGGCCGAAGCAAGGCGGATCCAGTGCATCTTCTTCTTCTAGTGCTAGGAATCGGTTGATGCAGTCGATCCGATGGCGGGCGTCGTTCTCTCCGACTCCCTCTTGGCGGTCAAGGCGGTCGCCAGGTGTCGGATGCGTGACAGGCGGCAGAGTGGGATATCTTGCTCCGCGAGGCGGAGGAGGCGGAGGATCGGCTCGGCGCTCCACCGCTCGAGGGCGGCCGCCTGCGTCACGCTCGATGGAGAGGCGAGTCCGGCTCCGGCTGGCCGCCGGCTCGTTGCCTCGTTTTCCATGGGCGCCGCCAGTCGGTGTCCGGGAGGTCGCGTCGTGCTCTTGGCGATGGGGCGGCTCTTCATTCCGCAGGCCGGGCTCTTCAGCGCAGCAGCCGGCTTCGTGCAACGCGGCGGCCGCGTCCAGGAGCTGCTGGATTCGCTCCGTCATGTGGCGACGCTCGTTGCCCTCGTATTTGTCCAGCTTGTCCGTCACCGCCTGGGCAGCCCGGACATTCTCCGCAGGCGTGGCGTATACGGGGCGCTCTGCCCCGAACATGCTGTCGATGGTCCCACGACGCTACCGGACAGGGCCAATGCGGCTAGGTCCCCCAGGAGTCGGCGTACCGCCGACCGCTCTGTCCATCTCGCGCCGATAGGCGTCCGAGAGACGCCGCATGCTGGCAAGCCGTCCCGCGCTCTTGAGAAGCTGGATGCGGCGTGCCTCCAGCATCTCGTCATCTGCGTCTTCTGGGATGGGCGTTGTCAAGTCCCGCAGCGCTGCATCGAGTGGGTCTCGAGTTTCTCTGTTTGAGCGCTCGCCACTGTTAATGACGAGCACCTCCGTGACGGTGCTCCCGCCGTTGTGCTCGCGAGGAGGCAGCTCGTCGTAGATCACCATGTTGGTGGGGAACTCGTCAAGCGACACCGTGTCGGAGTCGATGATCATCAGGTCGGTGGAGCCAACAGACTCCATATCCACAACAGGCTCGCTGGTGACGTGAAGCTGGTCGAGGAGGCTGACGAGGCGGCTCTCGGGGCAGCCGGTGCCTGCGTCGGAGGCCGGCTCATCGGAGAGGTGAATCTCACCAACAAGGTCAGCGAGACACCTCGCCGTGTAGGCGATCTCCACGCCATGCAGGGCATCGAGGCTGACACCATCGGGCGTGCTGGGCTGGCTTCGCTCGCCAGGAAGGAACAAGGTTCCCGTCCAGAGCAGGTCTCGGGGAGATGGTGCACCTCGCCCTGTGGTGGGCGCCAGATGTCGGTGGTTGGGTGCGACATATGCCAAAGGATGTCTTATCATAGTGGGAGCGAGTAGAACGTCGCCGGTGCCTAGAAGCGGGATAAGGCGTAGACACATACGCCGGCGAACTTTACCCAGGTTGGGGGCTCTCCGTGGAGATAATACCCCTACTCCTGCTCTGCGGGGTCTCCGCATGATCACTAAGGCACTAGTGATACAAGGTGCTCCTCGAGCTATGTCTAGAGGAAGGAGAAGTCAAGGCTAGCTCTTCCCTGCCCTAGGTAACTGGCTAGTTCTATCAGAGTTGGAACCCTTTGCATGGGTGGCCTGGGGGGCTTATATAGGCCTACCCCCCAGGGGTACAATGGTAATCGGGCCGGCTGCTGGGGCCCGTTTGTTAGCGTCTCTAGCCTCCGGCTTCTCTACCGACTATTGGGGCTCGCCACCTAGTGGGCCCTGTCGGCTGGTTGGTGGCTGCTTACTGTAGTCGTGCTGTCTATGACGAGGGCTTGGTCATCTTATCGTGGCTATAGTCCCGCCGACTGGCGGGAGGTTACTGTAGCCACACCTGGTCTCATCAGGTTAATGGCGCGCTTGCCTCGGGGCAAGGGACGACCGCCTGCTGGAGGCCGGCCCTCCCTAAGCCCGAATGATCGGGCGTCTGCCGTCTTCGGCGGTGTCACTACCTGGTAGGGCCTGCGGCTGGCAGGCCGTACTGACAGGCCGTCATGGGGAATAGGGTTCCGCCTGCTTGGAGCAATGTCAGGGGAGACATGGGACAGTGCCCCGCCGTGTGGAGATCTCCGCCTGTACGGAGCACTGTAGCCATGCCTGTCCCGTACATCGGGGGTGACATGCTCCACTGTAGCCATGCTCTAGCTTGTACTCTTGATGGGGGCTCGGTTGCACCGAGGCCGCGAGGTGGCCACCTGCCTGATGCCACCCTCTCTAGAGGCCGGCTGGCTGGAACCGGCCACTCGTAGTGCCGCAGGCTAGGTCTGGCCGCCCTCTGGTAGCCGGCTGTTGAGCCAGCCGGCCCCGAGAGGGCGGAGCTGTGGCTTGGGGTCCAGCTAGGCGGAGCTTGCCCAAAGTCTTGATAAATTCAGGGACTCGGGTGAGCCTACCCGTGGCCCATTACTCCGACAGCTAGCTAGGATCTTGGGTATGGTTCGTCGTGTACCTCTCCTAAGATGATAGAAGGGGGAGAAAAATGACAATTTGACCTTATGCCTAGGCATATATTAAAGAGTTATACCTCTTTGGTGATGGAGGAAGATCGGCGGCGCTCCCGGTCTCTTTTCATTTTGAACGCTCACCCCATGAAGATGTTGCCTGTTTTGGGGCTGCCCTTGATTGGGTTCGGCTCACTGAATGCTGATCCTACAAGACATAGTTCAGTATCATGGGTAGGGTGCAAACAAGGGATCCTCTTTTTTGATTTCCGAACACTTACCTTAATGAAAGAGTAAAATCCAGGGTAGTCGGCCCTAATAGCCACTTCTGAGTTGTCAAGACTTGTTTGATAATAGACACCATCATCAAATTCCACAAATATATTCGGATCCTCGCGGAAGCCAGGGTCTTCGGTGCGAGCATGATCCTCTGGCTGAGGGGAGGGGCAGTGAAGGTTTTCGACTACCTTCCTCCTTGTCTATTTGAAAGGACAATCAGAAGGGTCAGCGCCCCTCGACAATGAGGTAAAACAATGTTGATGAAACAACAAACTTACCTAGTCTATGGGGTTATACATGGAGAAACCTTCTCGGCAATTCAAGCGGAGAATTCTTCTCCCCCCTTGTAAAGATCGACCAGAATGGCGGCCAGAGCGACTAAGGTATCCGGACCCTCGGGCTTATAGCGAGACGCGTCATCATCCTTGTTGTAGCACCATAACAGGGTCACTCTAGATTGAAGAGGCTGGATACATCCCTTTATCGCGATAGCCATGACTTTGATTATGGAGAGTCCGGAGTGGGCAAGGAATCCGATCTTGCTAACTAACCTCATTACTTCTGCACTATCCTCTTGCTTGGGGCTCCGGGGACGCCAATTAAGTAACTTCTTTGGAGGGGCACTTGAGAATTCGGGAAGCCCGCGCTGAACTGTGTCCAGAAGGGGAACATCTTCAATATAGAACCATTCTAAAGACCATCCTGTGGATCCCTTCTTGGGAGTTCCGATGGGGTATCCTGCTATGCGCCATACTTCGGTCCCACCCACTTCAAATATAGATCCGTATTGATGGAGGGGGACAAGGCAGACGAACTTTTTCCACAGTTCAAAATGAGCCTCGCAGCCTAAGAACAACTCGTAGAGAGCAACAAAATCCGAAATATGCAGGATTGAACCTGGTGTGAGGTTGTGCAGCTGGATCCCGTAGAACTCCAACAGACCCCTGAGAAAGGGATGAATCGGGAATCCTAGGCCCCTCAGAAGAAATGAGACGAAGCATACCCTCTCCCCCTGGCTGGGGTTGAGGAAATTCTCCCTAGCACATCACTACCCATCAAAGCCCGTACAAAAACTAGATCTGCAGGAGGGAGATATCCCTAAGTCTGAAGTCGACTCAGCTAGAGATGAGATACAGAGCAGCTTTGCCAATCACCCTCTTGAGGGCCATAGGGCTGCGAGGAAGAGCTATGGCCACTCGTCATGTTTTGGAGCTTTTTCGTTGTTTTTGCTTCGATGCTCCTTGCGCGATGTGGGATGGCGTTTGAGGGATTTGATCTATTTATATAGATTTCGCCCCTACAAGACAAGGAGCTTATTGGTCATAAAATAATGGACCATTCGCATTCACCTAATGCGTGGAAATCGAGGCGATGATGGGAGGAGATCATAAAGGTAGAATGTGGAGGCTAAAGCCGGACTACCATCAACCTGAAGTACGATTAAAGAACCCGCCTTGCTAAGCCAAAGACATAAAGCCGGATACTACATCATCATTGAAGGCAAGTTCGGGGGCTACTGAGGGAGTCCTGGATTCGGGGGTCCCCAGGTGTCTGGCCTATCTAATATGGGCCGCACCGGTGGGCCGTGAAGATAGAGTGGAGAATCATCCCCCCGTGTCCGGGTAGGACTTCTATATGCGTGGATAGAAAGATTAGTGTCCGGATATGTCCTTTCCTTCCCTTGTAAACCGACTTGGTATAACCCTAGGCCCCTCTGGTATCTATATAAACTAGAGGGTTTAGTCTGTAGAGATCATCATATTCATAGGCTAGACAAGCTAGGGTTTAACCATTACGATCTCGAGGTAGATCAACTCTTTTGTAACCCCTATAATCATCGAATACAATCAAGGAGGACGTAGCATTTTACCTCCTTTAAGAGGGCCCGAACCTGGGTAAATATTGTGTCCCTTTGTCCATTTTTTGACTATATATTGCAAGGCAACAGCCTCACAACCCTTTATGAAAACTTAAGGCAAAACAAGTTACAAAATACATTGGAGGGTGGGGGTAGAGAACAAAGAATACTTACAAAGGCCTAAGGAAGGGAAGCTATCCAAGATAGGAGGCTATCTCTATATTTACATTTAATCCTATGATCTAACAAAGAGATATCATGTACAAAGTTTCTTCTCCAAGCTCCGAAGCTAGGTGTCTCATTTCTAAAGATCTTGCCATTCCTCTGAGTCCAAATATTCCAAGTGGCAGTGAAAACCACTTCAGAAAAGAATGGGAAACCAAAGTCCTTCCAGGCAGTAGATGCCATCATGTATGTGGTCTGATTAGGATGGGAGATCCAAGAGATACCAAGATAGTTCCAAACACGCTGGCTGAAATTGCAAGTGAATAAAAGATGCACACGATCCTCATGGCTGGCCATATGACACAGAACACAAGTGTCATCTTGCACATTCCAATGCCTGCATTGCATCAGATCTCTGGTATTCAACCGATCCATTAGAAGGAGCCATCCAAAGACTTCTTGAGGGTGCATGAGCATTTCCAAATCCACTTAAGAATGGGGTCAACCACCAAATGATGAATGTTAAGCTTATAAAAAGCCTTGATTGAAAATCTCCAGACTATGGAGGCCATTTCCAGATGTCCTTACCCTCAGGGTCCAGATTTATGGGAGCCAAAAGATATTGGAGCTGTTGCAATTCATTATATGCTTCCACAGACAAGGGCAGGTGCAAATTATCAGTCTCAGTTGCCATGTTAAAAAATCTCTAACCGTGATCAAGTCATCAGTGACAAAAGAATGAAGACAAGGGAATCTTTCTTTCAACGAGACAGATCTGCTGTCAATTTTCCAATGATCTAACCAGAAAACCACCGTGATCCACAGACATTGTCCATTGTTACCATTGATCCTCAGACGCACAGCTTGGGCCCCCCTACCTGAGATCTGCCGGTTTTGACACCGTGTGACACCCCAAAAAATTGAACCTTGTTTTATTACTTAAAATTTTTCCAGGAAACTTAAACTTTTATTTTCTGGATTTCCTTTTGATTTCAGAACCATTCTTTTCTTTATTATTATGGAGTTTTTACCCCAAGTGAAAACTTTTTAGTCATTATTGGACTTATTTACCCTCTCAAATAAAACAATTCTTTTATCAGTGGGAATTATTTATATAATTATTTTGCTGAACTGCCAGTCCTCCTCGTACTCGCAGTGCGCGATGTAATTTACCATGTTCGCCACCTCCTTGCGGGGCATCTCCTTGGTGCTCATCCGACTTGGGTCTCGGAGGCCGCTCATATGACAGATCAGGTGAGGCCGGCCTTGGAGCGGGAGAACTCGGCGCGCCACGAAGGCGGCCAGCAAGTCGGCCCCGACGAGTCCCTCCGACTGCGTCAAGACTCGGAGTCGCGCCACGGCGGCGGCTCCGGCGAGAGTCAGTGTCTTGACTCGATGGGACCAGCTGGGGAGCCGCCCAGTTAGGGGAGCGGCGTTGTAAGGCGGCAAGTTGACCCAGTCACCGTCGGAGGCGAGGTTCTTCACGTAGAAGTACGAGCACTGCCACATCTTCACCGACTTGATCAGCGTGATGGGAGGAAAGGGGTTGTCGGCCATCGAGCGCCGCATCGCGATGAAGGCGCCGCACTGGGCCGGCACGCAGGCGATGTGCGTGCCGAGCTTAGAAGAGAAGAATTCTCCCCACAGCTCGATGGTGGGGAGAACGCCGAGGAAACCTTCGCACAGAGTGGCGAAGGCGGGGAGCAGCACCACCGTGTTCGGTGTGAGGTGGTGCGGCTGAAGGATGTGGAACTCCAGGAACGAGCGGAAGAAGCCGCTCGCCGGCAGCCCCAGGCCGTGCATAAGGTGCGAGCGGAAGATGACCCGCTCGCCCTCTTCCGGCGCCGGCCGGATTTCCCCCTCCGGCGCGGCGCGGGCGTGCACAAGGTCCGCGCTGGGGAGACGGCGGGTCTGGTGGAGGAACTCGATGTGTTCTTCCTCTACCTCCGAGCCGTCCCATGCGCCGGAGCGCACGGCAGAGGCCGCGGCGGAGGAAGAGCTCATCGCTGCGGTATGAGGTGCTCCTGCTCAACGGCGGAGGAAGGAGGGAGAGAAAGCAAGATGAGGCGGGGGAGCGGGGAAGAAAGGCGCGCAAGCTGTGCCGCTCCGCTTCCCCCCGCCTACTTATAGCCCTGCGGGCTGAGAAGCCGAGGGGGCGGGCATGGGAT
Organism: Triticum aestivum; assembly: GCF_018294505.1. Lineage (NCBI taxonomy): Eukaryota > Viridiplantae > Streptophyta > Magnoliopsida > Poales > Poaceae > Triticum > Triticum aestivum. The sequence goes on along the minus strand of NC_057807.1, from coordinate 391,093,790 downwards.
TAACTGCGCATGATGCCCCACGCCGCCCCACGATTTACCCACGAAGTTACTGCACGCAGTAACGACGTGGGAAAACCTACCGTCCTCGGCTGCAACGGATCCGTCCGTATGCCGAGGCGCGGTAGTGGCGGCCCCCGCCTGACGGCCCGTCCCGTCACGCGCGTGGGCAGGCAGACTGTTCTCCCCACGTGGCGCCACACGATAGGACCGCCCTGATGGCTACGGGGAAGCGTATCAGGCACGCCGCCTGGCTTCCCGCCGCGACTTTCGTACTGAGGCTCTTCACCGAAGCTCCGACTTTCGATAGTTGGCCCAAGGGAAGACGGCAGCCGAGTCCCAGAGTCTGCACTTTTAAAGATTGAAGCTGTTGAAGCCCCACAATGCAGCGAACGCAGGGTTTCACTAGCTTCGGGGACTACTGTCGGAGTAATGGGCCACGGGTAGGCTAACCCGAGCCCCAGGACATTTCAAGACATCGGGGCAGGCCGCGCCCATCAGGCCGAGTCCCAGGAGCGACTCCAAGGTATGCTGAGTCCCAGACGGCGACTCCCAGATAAGCCGACTCCAAGCTGGCGACTTCCAGGGAGGCCCACTATGGAGAGTCGGCCCAAGACTCCTCCCTTATCCCAAAGTACGACGCAGGGTACGGTCACGGCATGGCCGTCTCCCCCCTGCTTACGAAGGGCCGGCATGGCTACAGTGAGCCGTACTGCTGGAAGATCTCCAGCGAGATGCGACACTGTTGCCATGCCTGCCCTGATCTCAGCCACAGTACGCAGTACACAGTGCCCACGACGCCGGCCTATACGACCCGAAGGCGGTGGGGCCGCTTGTCAGTGGGTGGGCCGAAGGCGGCCTGGGCAACCCGAAGACGGACCTGTGGGAGTCAGTTTCCCTGGAGTCGGTCGACTCCTCCCGGGGCCCCACGAGCCATTAATCAAATAAGAAGGGGAATGGTGACAGTGATTGCCCGATAGACGGCGGCACTGTTGCCACGACCCGATGACCGAGCCTGCGTCATCAGGAGTGCCGCTATAGTATGAAGCCTGTCCGCGGGGCCTGCCAGTCGGCGGGCCCCAGAAGCCGGCGGGAAGGACGGCGGCCTAAGAGACAGACGGCTGGGACCCGCGCCCAGCCGGATTACTATTGTACTCCCGAGGGGTAGGCCTATATAAACCCCCCCGGGGCACCCATGCAAAGGGTTCAAACCTAGAGAGAGAGATAGACCAGATAGCCCAGGAAGGAGAAAGCTAGCCTTGCCCTCTCCTACCTCCCGAAACAGCTCCAGGAGCACCATTATAGTCACTCCGCTTTAGTGATCATGCGGAGACCCCGTAGAGCAGCAGTAGGGGTGTTATGTCCTAGGAGAGCCCTGAAGCTGGGTAAGTTCCGCCGGCGTGCATGTCTTCGCCTCATCCCACTTCCAGGCACCGGCGACGTTCTACTCGCTCCCACCATGATAAGCCATCCTTTGGCATATGTCGTATCCAACCCCCGACAATAAATTTGATCCCATGCTAGCCTCCCCACTTAGAGTTTTGCTTGACAGGTGTCGTGGGTGATTCCAGACACCGGTAAGTTAAGCTGGTGTGTGCAAGGCAGGTGCGTTTTCAATTAAAAGACCATAGACGGAATTAGTCCCAATGGACTAAAGGAATCGGTTACTCGTGGATAAAGAGTACACCCTCTGCAGAGATTAAATCTATTCGAATAGCCGTGTCCATGGTTAAGGACTATAGTCTGGGATGGGTCAAGTGTCGGTCTTAGTGTCGGTCTTCGAAGGAGAAACTACTAAACCAGAACATGGATCATGACGTGTGACTTATGATGATTATTATGGTTATGGACTAACACTTTATATTATTGGATGTATTGAGTATCCCTGGGAAGGTTCTACCTCCTGGATATTCACTGTGATTATTTTTCTTACAAGCCCTTTATGCGGTGTCGCTCAGACGACCGACTGTGGCATGCTTGTTATTTACTTTATAAGCCCTTTATGTGGCGTCGCTCAGACGCCCGACTGTGGCATGCTTGTTATTTACTCCCTCCGTTCCTAAATATAAGGTGTATTAGTCTTTCAAAAAGTCAAACGGTCTATGCGTTTGACCAACTTTATAGCCAAATATATAAAGATTTACAATACTAAATATATCAAATACAAAAATATATTTCATGGTGAATCAAGTGATGATGATTTGGTATTCTAGATATTAATGGTTTTTTCTATAAGCTTGGTCAAAGTTGGAGAAGTTTGACTTTTTGAAAAAATAATACACCTTATATTTAGAAACGGAGGGAGTACTTTATAAGCCCTTTATGTGGTGTCGCTCGGACGCCCGACTGAGCCATGCTCGTTATTTACTATCCTTTTGAGATGTCGCTTCAGACATCCGATCGGTGCATTTTATTACTACTCTGTTATTACATATTCATGTTGCATATTAATAACCTGCTTGTATGCATCAGGGATTTTATTTTTATGACTCACGTTGTGATCATAGAATGTTTTCAAAGCATGATTATCATTTGTTATAATATACCCGTGTTCATAATGTTTGCGAGTACATTCAAAGTACTCACTGGCTTGTCCCTGCCTATTGTCTTGGCCAGATTTCTTGCTTGGAGAGGAGCTTGCGATGACAGCCCCGGAACCTAAGCAATGGTGATAGCAGCCTCGTGAAGATAGGAGTTAACATGGTCAGTTGTTCCTATGGGAAATGGAGTCCCATAGACGCTGATGATCCACAAATCTCTTCCGCCATCAACCACTAGAAACCATTTGTTGTACTCACAGGCCAGAATGGTCTTGTACTACATATTATGTATTTTGCTTGGATTTCTGTATCAAGTTGGTGCCTCATCAGCTAACAGTAATCCTGGGGATGGTGAGCACAAGGGCCATTTTCTGGAAATTAATATCCCGAAAACCCGGTCCTGACACACTAACACCTGGGTAAATTGCCATGTCCTTTTCCTTCATGTTCATCAAGCTAGGTCATGAGAGAAGCGAGTCGATCGGCTTGAGAGGTTGAGTTCTTCGCACACGCCCCTACGTTCGAACCTTCTTTGGTCCGCGAAGCCCGGAATCCGACATTTGGTGCAACAGGTAGGGGTGTGTCGAAGGTCGGCCTCTTCGTCAACCGCGCTTCACTCTCGCCGCTCGGTCTCCATGGCGGGCGCCGCTCCTTCCGCTGGTCCACCGGGCACATTTGTAAGCATCGCGGGCCTCCGGGCTTTCTCCCCCACCTTGCGGCAGGTGCGATGGCCTCCGAAGTTTAGGCCGAAGCTGCCGCCACACTAGGACAACGTGGCGGGCCCTGCAGAGTTTCTCCAGGCGTACGCGGAGGCCATCTTGGCAGCAGGTGGAGACGACAAGGCCATGGCAAATTGGCTCCCCTGGCACTCACAGGCGTGCCTCGCTCCTGGCTTCTTGACCTACCAGTGTCTTCGGTGGCCTCCTGGGAAGAGTTGCGCAAGTTGTTCATCGTGCGCTTCGCGGCTCCGGCACCCCACGCCGTCGCGGCCATCCTCGGCGGGTCGCAGGCGCTCGTTTCAAGCTGCCACGCCAAGCAGTTCTTCCGCCAGATGGGAGTTTCTCCGTCCCACAATGGGGCCCCTCCGGGCTGGGCGGCGCCCAAGACTGACCTCACCTTCGACTCCAGGGATCACCCCAATACCACGGCTAGTGCTGGTGCAATGCCCATGCTCTGCACCCCCACCATCTGCAATGTAGCGGTCATCAGCACCCTCGTTGATGGCAGCGCCGTCCTCAATGTCCTTTCCGTTGAGGCGTTCGGTCTTCTCCACGTGCCTCATGACTAGCTCCTCCCCACCAAACCATTTTCCGGAGTGGTCGGTAGCTCCACCTGCCCGGCGGGGCAGATTCGTCTTCTCGTCACTTCGGAACACGCAACAACTACCGCACTAAGCTCATCGACTCCAACGTCGCATGCATCGAGCTCCCATACAACGCCATCCTTGGGTACCCGGCCCTCGCCAAGTTCATGGCGGCGACTCATCCCAGCTAGAACATCATGAAGATGCCAGGAAGCAGCGGCATCCTCATAGTGGCGGGAGACACTAGGGATGCGCTGACGGCCCTCAGGCTCACCTTCAAGGCCACGGCGGCCACGCGGCCAAATGCGGGGAGCGCTCCGTAGGGCCCGGGGGCTGCCCCGACGAAGAAGAAATCGTTGTTCTCCAAAGACTGGGCCGAGATGAAGCAAATACCAGTTGACAAGGATGGGGGTTCAGGAGCTACCTTCACCATAGGCGCTGGCCTCCCCCAAGACCAGGAGAAGGCGCTAGTCAGCTTCCTCCGTGCGAACAAGGATGTGTTTGTGTGGCACACAACACACCTGGTAGGTGTTCCGCAGGGGGTGATCGAGCACCACCTCATGGTGTGCCCCCACGCGCGCCCCGTGAAGCAGAAGGCGCGGCGACAAGCCCCGGAGAAGCAGTCGTTCATCGTCCAGGAGACCCACAAGCTACAGGAGGCCAGCCTTATCTGGGAAGTGCGGCACGCAGAATGGTTGGCAAACCAAGTTATCATCCCCAAGAAGGGCGGATGAAAGGATCAAGCAGAGGTGTATAGGGGGGGGGTTATTAGACCCTCAACAATTAAAGATACCAGTTTTTAGGTTTTTCAAGTTGAGGTTGGAAATTAGCACAATTTCAAGCATTCATAATACAAATTCAAGCAAGCATGCAAAGAGTATATGAGCAACGGAAAGTAAAGCATGCAACTTGCAAGAAAGTAAAGGGATGGGATTGGAGTGTGCAAACGCAATTGGAGACATGGAGATTTTTGGCATGGTTCCGATAGGTGGTGCTATCGTACATCCATGTTGGTGGAGACTTCAACCCATGAAGGGTAACGGTTGTGCGAGTCCACGGAGGGCTCCACCCACGAAGGGTCCACGAAGAAGCAACCTTGTCTATCCCACCATGGCCATCACCCACAAAGGACTAGCCTCACTAGGGTAGATCTTCACGAAGTAGGTGATCTCCTTGCCCTTACAAACTCCTTGGTTCAACTCCAAAATCTTGACGGAGGCTCTGTAGCGACCAGACCTCAAACAGTCTAATCTCTATGCATCAGTGTCATCCCTGGATCGGTAATGCTGACATGCACAGTACTTGAGGATTTATAACAGAGTAGCAATCACACACTTATTACATCGAATGTCTCAAAAGAGAACTTATTACAATAATATGGCTTAAGGCCATCTAAAAACGATAACAACGGAAGTCTTGGAAGATAAAGTGAGTCCATCAACTCCAACAACATCACTGAGTGAAAGACAATGACCTATGGCACCTTACTCATCGTCTGAAAAGTCTGCAACACGAACGTTGCAGCCCGAAATCGGCCAGCACATGGAATATGCTAGCAATGTAACACATAGAGTAATGAATAGAATAAATGCTATCACTACATGCATATATGGCTGGTGGAAAGCTCTATGGTTATAGTTTTGCATAAAGCCAATTTTTCCCTACAACAAAGGAATAAATTTTATTTAACTATCATGGTGGTTGTTAAACATTGAGAAGGTTCCTCCAACTCAATCCCAATTAAGCATCATCATTAAACCCAATCAAATTATATTTTAGAGTGATGAGATCAACATGACAATCCAAGAACCAGATAGTCAAGATGTCCATAACCAAGGACATGGCTAACCATGATTAGTTTGTACACTCTGCAGAGGTTTGCGCACTTTTCCCCACAAGACTCAAATACATCCATGGTCGGATATTCGAGACACAGTCTTTTTGAAGCATTAACTCTCTACTCTGGATAGACAGTACCACCTACAACCCACTGCATCTGCTAGTCTACCTCTTCAAGAGCTTCACGCAACTTACTCAACTATGCCAGAGCCCATATTGGCTTGTGGTTGCACACGGAAGTTTCTAGTATGAATAATCTTATGATCCCTTTGAGCCTGGGTGGCGGACCGTAGGATGATCACACGAGTACTTCGGGATATCCTAGGACAACACTGGATTCTCCAGGTGCCCTGACAACCACTGGGTACTCCAGGGTGCCTCAAGCAATCCACCCAGATGTGTATTTAAGTAGCCACCTTAAGTTAGCCATTAATTAACAATACTCACATCTGTCATGAATCACTCGAACCAAACCACGTCTACAAGCATAGCATAGCAATACAAGGAACGTAGAAGTAACTCCCATAGGTTTGATAATAAACATGGCAATAGGTTCTACCTCATCATCTACTTCCCAAAACTCACATGTTAGTCAGATCCTAACCATGCAATTGTTTGAGGATTGATCTAATGCAATAAAACTGGGTAGTAAAGAGGTATGATCAAAGTGTTACTTGCCTTGCTGATGATCCGTGAAACCTAGAGACTCGTAGTAGCACGCTTCGCACTCCAGGTACTCTATCGCAAACAAACAAGCATACAATAAGCACTCAACTAGAAGCACGGGTAAAACTCAAATAAGAGATCTAACCAGAAAGTTCAACTCAAGAACTCCGGTTTGCAAAAAGAATCAAATCAAACAAAGGAACGAAACTCAAACTGCGAAAGAAACAAGATCCCTTTACTAATATGGACTTAAGTCAAATTTTACAGTACCAAAATCTTTTTCAAGTTGATTAAACAGAAAGAGGGCTTCGAGACAAAGATCTAGGTGCTTGAAACGCCTTATTCCGATAAACGAGCGAAAAGATACGCTAAAACGAAAATCAAGGCAGAAATCGCGATCAAAAATAATCTCTGAAAATCCCTGGAAAAAGAAAAACTGACGAACAGGCTAACGAACGAACGTTCACTGTCTACGGCTAACGGGTGAAAACCGTTCGTTAAAATGAACGTACGAATGGGCGTTCGCTAAATAACTAAACTGGGAAAAAAATAAAACCGATCTAAAAAATAAAATAACCGGGGGTTTCTAAAAAACCGAACAGTTTTCCAGCGAACCAGCAGCGGCGGCTACCTCGGCGGCGGCGACGGGTGACCGGTGGCGGCGGGGTCGACGGGCGGTGGCGGCTACAAGGGACGGCGGCGTCGCGGCGGGAGGCGGCGACGTCGACGACTCGCGGCGGCGGCGGCTGGAGGCGGCGCGCGGTTCGAGGCGGCGGCTAGGGTTAGCGGGGGCGGGCGGCTGGGCTAGCGGGGTCCCGGGGCGGGCCTTTTAAGAGGGCCGGTCGGAGAAATCCGAGTCGGGTACGGCCCGACTAAGTCGGTTCCTTATTTTTAAAATAATTTTGTGCAGAAAAATTTAAAAAGAAATACTAAACAGACTCCAAAAATCCTGAAATAAATTTTCCCCGTCCTCTAAAAATATAGCGAACAAAGTGAACATTTATTTGGGCTTCTAGTGCAATTTTGAAAAACACATTTTTTCCTAATTGAAATAAAATAGAGATAAAACTCCAAATAATATTTTTTATTTGATTTTAATATTTAACCTCCAATATTTCTTTATTTTTGGGAAGTCATTTTATCCCCTCTCTTTTATTTTCATGTAAGAAATATTTGAAGAGAAAAATAATTAAAATCAAACGATCCTCTTTTCAAAATTTGATAAAACTCAAAAATGAAAATAACGAAATCCCCAACTCTCTCCGTGGGTCCATGAGTCGCGTAGAATTTCGAGGATCAACCCAAAATGCAATAAAACGTGATATGCAATGATGATCTAATGTATAACATTTCAATTTGAAAATTTGGGATGTTACAGGCTCCCAAGTGACACCTAACCAATCTAGGAGACACCACTCTCCAAAAGGTAATAGATGGTGTGTTGATGATGAACTCCTTGCTCTTGTGCTTCAAATTATAGTCTCCCCAACACTCAACTCTCTCTCATAGATTTGGCTATGGTGGAAATATGATTTGAGTGGAAAGCAACTTGGGGAAGGCTAGAGATCAAAATTCTTGTGGTTGGATTTGAATGTCTTGGCCTCAACACATGGGTAGGCGGTTCCCTCCTAAAAAATGAGTAGTGGAAGTGTAGGCACGTTCTGATGGTTCTCTCTCAAATCGAGAAGGGTGTGGAGGGGTATATATATCCTCCACACAAAATCTAACCGTTACACACAAATTCCCAAACTCGGTGGGACCGAATGGTTAAACTCGGTTAGACCGACATTGTTCAAAATGTGAACGTTAGAGTTTTCGGTGGGACCGATAAGGTAAACTCGGTGGGACCGATGTGCTAGGGTCAGGGCAAAACCTCATCTCGGTGATACCGAATGCGTGAACTCGGTGAGACCAGTTTCAGCAATAAGCAAACAGAGACTTGGTCAAGCAAACTCGGAGGGACCGACTGCGTATCTCGGTGAGACTGAAATAACTGCAATAGGTAACAGAGAGTTTGCAAGGCCATCTTGGTGAGACTGAGATCCCATCGGTGAGACCAAATTGATTAGAGTTTGTGGCAGTGGCTAAGTCAAGTGAACTTGGTGGCGCCGGATAGATCAAGTCGGTGGGGCCGAGTTTGACTTTAGGTTTAGGACATATGTGGAAATGAGAAAGTGGTTGAGGGGTTTGGAGCATATCACTAAGCACTTTGAGCAAGCCATTAAGCAACACCTCATCCCCTTTTAATAGTATTGGTTTTCCTATGGACTCAATGTGATCTTGGGTCACTAAAATGAAAATGTAGAGTCTTGAGTTTTTGCCAATGTTTGTCCTTAGCATCTTGAAGGGGTTCCACATCCTCTTGTCCTGTCACTCCAATGTTGAACTCATCTGAAATGTACTAGGTAGAAGCATTAGTCCAACAAGAGATATGTTGACATTGATTGCCAAAGTCACCCAGGGAGGACTTGTGCTTTCAATCTCCCCCTTTTTGGTAATTGATGACAACATACATCAAAGCTTTAGACAAAGATATGAAGTATAACAAGTAAAGCTTTGGAAGAACATGCAATATGCATTAGCTCCCCCTACATGTATGCAGTCATGTGAAGATAGATCATAAGAGTATGTGAAAGCATAAACATGTCAGAGCAAGCAATGATTTACATGAATCTTGGCTATATGTAATAGAGAAAATGATGTGAAATGCATAAAATGTACCTACATGTTCATGAGTCCTTCTTGCAAACAATATATACATCAACAAGAGATCCTGATGCACATGAGTGTGATGCATATACTTACCTTGTGGTCTTGAGCTAACTATGGAAGAGATGAACCTGAGAAAACAGCGTTAGACAACACAAGAACATCTACTAAACAGAGCAAGAATGAGAAACCAGAAGAGTACCAAGATTGGGATGACATGTAGAGAGTGAGTACTTAGTACTCTAGTTGGATATTGACATGTCCCCAAGAATAAAGATATGCAATGAATTCCAAAGATTTTTCTTCCCTTAGATGTCTTTCTCCCCCTGAATCTGACATTGGATAATGGGAGAAGATAGGGTAATAGAAAATCAGAGCAAATGAAAATCAGATCAAAGAAATATCTTCAACTAACATGTCATTCCCCTATAAAGGACATGCGGCTTCTCCCCTCTTTGTTTACCAAGCATCTGGGAAGATTAAGAAGTCTTTCTCTCCCATAGGGTCTCTTTGGCCCATAAGATAAGCTTTGATGTGATCTCTCTCTCCCCCTTTGACATCAATTTGCAAGAAGGGATATTCTAGAGTATAAGTCAAATAGGTTTAGTCCTTGAGTCACATGGCAAAGCAGTATGAAAAATGTGATGTAGGTAGAGGAAAAGAATCATCGAGTGGAGCTAGATTGGAAAAGCAGGATGCAAATGGCAAAATGTTTCCACAGTGGTGAAATCAGTAGCACCGAGTCCTTTTCTTCGGTGGCACCGAGTTATTTCGGTTTGGCCAAAAAGAAATGATCGGTGAGGCCGAGTTCATCATAGAGAAAGGATTTTGTCATCTCAGCTCACTAGGCATATAGGTTCTCACAAAGATTTCCAGGGAATTAACTAAAGGATTTGCAATGAATTCAATGCAGGGAATGCAAAAATAATAGAGATAAGAAATAAAATCTAGATGAAGTTTTTTTGAAAGGGGAAACAAACAAGTAAGATACAAATGCAAGAACACAGAGAAACACTAGAGAACTTCATGTAGAATTGGTCGTCGACAAAGTCACCTATGTTAGAGCATATTGACTTAGGAGTCAAGTGAAGACACTTGATTATAGGTCATACTCATTGTTTTAAGCTCAAAATGGGGTTGCCATTTTTCATTTAAGCATTTGAAGTACTCACATCTTGTTGAGCTACTTTGACCCATGTCTTGGGGTAAAGCTCCTCTAAGATGGAATGACCTACCTTGGTGGTGGTGATCTTGATCATGTAGTTAAACTTGTGTAGGGTTCTCAAAGTTGATGTAGTTCATCAAGAGTTGGGAGCACCGCTTGTAGTTGGAGTTCACCTTCCTACATGGGTTAGTTTTGCAAGGAAGAGCACTTGTGTATCCAAAATGATAATCATGAAGTTTGATACCAAATGAAGTTTGAGATATATATTGTCAAAGGATATATTGAAAGGATTCATGCTTCCTTGTCTTCAACCACCATATTGTAGAGACTTGGAGATGTAGAGATTGCTTAGAATGTGATTGATTTGCAATCCCATTGAGTGGATCGTATCCAAGTACCTACAAGGGTACAAGTATATCCAAGATATATGATCATCATCATAAGAGAAATATCAAGGATTAGTCATAGAAAGGCTCATGTATTGCATGCATCCAAATGGAGTTTCTACTCCAAGTTTGAGGCATCAATGATATTCAATTCACCTCTCAAATGACAAAACACTTTCTCATAAAGCGGTTTGGTGAATATATCCGCCAATTTCTTATCTGTAAGAACATGCTTAAGATTGATATCTCCCTTAGCAACACGATCTCGAATGAACTGATGACGAACTTCAATATGCTTAGTTCGATAATGTTGCACAGTATTATGAGCAATCTTAATAGCACTCTCATTGTCACAAAGCAATGGAACATGTTTCACATATATCCCTAATCTTTAAGAGTTTGGGTCATCCAAAGTAATTGAGCACAACATGAACCGGCGGCAATGTATTCCGCTTCGATGGTGGATAAGGATACCGAGTTTTGTTTCTTGGAGGACCAAGACACAAGAGATCTACCAAGAAATTGACAAGTACCCGAAGTGCACTTTTATCAACCTTGTCACCGGCATAGTCCAATCGGAGTAGCCAACAAGATCAAATAAGACCTTAGGATACCGAATGCCAAAGTTTGGTGTGTGAATTAAGTATCTCACTATCCTTTTCACAGCCTTAAGATGACATTCTTTGGGGGCCACTTGATATCGTGCACACATGCACACACTTAGCATAATATCGGGACGGGAGGCACATAGATATAATGATGAACCAATCATAGAGCGGTAAACCTTTTGGTCAACCAGTTCGCCATGCTTTGTCAAGTCAAGATGTCCAGTAGTAGGCATGGGGGTACTCATACCTTTGCATTCTTGCATGTTAAACTTCTTGAATAAGTCCTTGGTGTACTTTGTTTGAGAAACAAAGGTGCCCTCCTTAGTTTTCTTGATTTGCATACCAAGAAAGAACTTGAGTTCACTCATCATAGACATCTCAAACTTCTCCGACATTAGCCTTCCAAACTTTTCACTAAAATGAGGGTTAGTAGAACTAAATATGATATCATCCATATAAATTTGGCACACAAATAATTCACTGTTAACCCTTTTAGTAAAAAGTGTAGAATCAATCTTTCGAATCTCAAAGCCTTTTTCAATAAGGAAGTTAGTCAAGCATTTATACCACGCTCTAGGAGCTTGTTTAAGACCATAAAGAGCTTTATGAAGTTTGTAAACATGATTAGGTTTCTTGGGATTAACAAAGCCGGGAGGTTGTTTAACATAAACTTCCTCCTCATTTTCACCATTAAGAAAAGCACTTTTGATGTCCATTTGATATAAAGTGATATCATGATGATTGGCATAAGCAAGTAAGATGCGAATGGATTCAAGTCTAGGAACGGGGGCATAAGTCTCACCATAGTCCATACCTTCAACTTGAATGTAGCCTTGAGCGACGAGATGAGCCTTGTTGCGAACAACTTGTCCATCTTCATCTTGCTTATTCTGAAACACCCATTTGGTTCCAATGACATTGTGCTTCTCATCGGGCTTTTCAACCAACGTCAATACTTGGTTCCTATTGAAATTGCATAGATCTTCATGCATGGCATTCACCAAATCTGGATCATCAAGGGCATCTTCAAACTTCATAGGTTCAATACTAGAGATGAATGAGTAATGTTCACAAAAGTAGCCAAACGAGTTTTAGAGCGAGTAATTCTCCCAGTTAGAATATCATCAAAGATTTGTTCGACAGGATGATATCTTGAGACTCTTGCTCAAACTCGTGAGAGATTTTGTTTGGGTTGGGGTGGAACATCCACTTCATTGTCTTGTTCTTCCGCTTGTGTTTCTTCATTGTTGTTGGCGTTGTTGTTCTCTCGTGGAGGTGGAGAAGGAGGTCGTCGAGGTTCATCTTGTTGTACATCCTCATTTTCATCGTCTTGATGTGTCCCACTTGTGGATGCCTCCAATTAAACTTGTGGTTCACCTTGGCATGAAGTTGAGGCTTCCACTTGGATAGACAAGGTACTCTCCTTCACCTTCGTTGGGCGAATCTTGCTAATAGACAAGTCTTGTATGGCTTCCGAAGGATCTTTGTCACATACATCCATTGGCAATTGCTCTACTTGCGAGTCGTTAGATTCATCAAACTTCACATCTACCGTCTCCTCAACCTTTCGGGTGAAATTGTTGTAGACACGGTATGTGTGAGAGTTTGAGCCATAACCGAGTAGGAAACCTTCATGAGATTTAGGTGCAAATTTCGAACGATGATGCTTATCAAGAAAGTAGCACTTTGAGCCGAATACCCAAAAGTATCCAACTTGGGTTTTGTTACCGGTGAGAAGCTCGTACGTCGTCTTGCCGAGTAGCTTGTGAAGATATAGACGATTCGTTGCATGGCAAGCTGTCTCAACCGCTTCTGCCCAAAAGTGTTTTGCCGTCTTGTACTCATCAAGCATCATTCTCGCCATTTCGATGAGTATCCAGTTCTTCCTCACAACAACTCCATTTTTTTGAGGCATGTACATAGCCGAGAACTCATGTGAAATCCATTCTTCGTCAAGAAAGGTGTCCACATTGGCGTTCTTGAACTCCCTTCTGTTGTCGCTGCGAACCTTCTTGATCTTCACTTCAAATTGATTTTGGGCCTTCCTGATGAAGTTCTTGAAGATCTTTTGGACCTCTGATTTGTCATAAAGAAATAACACCCACGTAAATCTTGAAAATCATCAACAATGACCAATACAAATGAGTTACCACCGAGACTCTTGTAGGAATTGGGACCGAAGAGATCCATGTGAAGTAGCTCAAGTGGTCTTCTCGTGGTCATGATGTTCTTCACGGGATGACTTCCTCCAACTTGTTTTCCTGCTTGGCAAGCACTACAAAGTCTATCCTTGTCAAATATAATGTCTTTAACACGAAGGATATGATCACATTTAATAAGCTTGTCAAGATTTCACATGCCACCAGCCTTTAAAGGATTTAGCAATTAAGGAAGTTCTAGGTTGAGCCTTTTTAGTGAAATCAACAATGTATAGATCACCTCTACGTATGCTGGTAAAGACCATATTATGATTATCTCTTCGAAACACTTGACAATCTACTTCAGTAAATAGGACATTGAAACCGAAATTGGCTAGTCTAGATACATGAAGTAATTTGTAGCCAAGAGATTCAACGAGCATAACATTTTGTATGGAGCTGTCATGTGAGCTAGCGAGCTTACCAAGGGAAACCACCTTACCCTTTGAGTTATCACCAAAAGTGACATACTTTCGAGGGCCGTCGTTTTTAGCAAGCTCATGAAACATAGCCTTGTCTCCGGTCATGTGATCGGTACATCCACTATCAAGAACCCATTCCTTTCGTCCATCCATGTAGCCGTGAAGGTTTGCCATAAGACCAAAGTGTCGCATAGACTCATCGAGATCATAGTCACTATCATCATCCGCATCATAGTATCCATGTTCAACATCATCTTCTGATTGATCATTTCCTAGAGAGAGTGATTCATTAGTTTTGTGATCATGACAATTTGTATCTTTATGAATTCTAATGACTTCGGAAATGATCTTGCTAAGGATTCCAACATCTCCTTTGGTACGCATAAGGTCACGAAGCTCAAATAGACAACCACCAAACTTAGGATCATTGGGATTCATCTTATTCAAATCAATAGACTTGTGAAGAATCTCATCTAAGTTTTTCAAGGAATAGTTTGGAAATCATTCCTCAAGAAATCTCCATATAGTGTAAGCACATTCAAGAGTTGGCAAGCGAGCAATCAAATTTCTAGGTAATCCTCTAGTAATAAGATTGACAGTTCTAAGACTGTGAATCATATCAAGAGACTCATCAGGGGTAGGATGCAAGGGGTCAAGAAGGGGCGCACAAGGGGTAGTAATGTACTTGTTCAAGTGATATTCATTGAAAATTGCAAGCATCTCATTTTCCAAGAAATAAAGAACTCTTCATCAAGCATAGGCACTCTACGTCTGATACTCCCAATCGTAGACTCATCCATCTTCCTCTAATGGTGTTTAAACCAAAGCAATGGAGACCAATGATCTGATACCAATTGAAAGGATCAAGAATAGGTGTCTAGAGGGGGGGTGATTAGACCCTCAACAAGTAAAGATAACAGTTTTTAGGTTTTTCAAGTTGAGGTTGAAAATTAACACAATTTCAAGCATTCACAATACAATTCAAGCAAGCATGCAAAGAGTATATGAGCAGCGGAAAGTAAAGCATGCAACTTGCAAGAAAGTAAAGGGGTGGGATTGGAGTGTGCAAAGCAATTGGAGACACGGAGATTTTTGGCGTGGTTCCTCTAGGTGGTGCTATCCTACATCCACGTTGGTGGAGACTTCAACCCACGAAGGGTAACGGTTGCGCGAGTCCACGGAGCGCTACACCCACGAGGGGTCCACAAAGAAGCAACCTTGTCTATCCCACCATGGCCATCGCCCACGAAGGACTTGCCTCACTAGGGTAGATCTTCATGAAGTAGGCGATGTCCTTGCCCTTACAAACTGCATGGTTCAACTTCACAATCTTGACGGAGGCTCCCAAGTGACACCTAACCAATCTAGGAGACACCACTCTCCAAAAGGTAATAGATGGTGTGTTGATGATGAACTCCTTGCTCTTGTGCTTCAAATGATAGTCTCCCCAACACTCAACTCTCTCTCTCACACAGATTTGGCTATGGTGGAGAGATGATTTGAGTGGAAAGCAACTTGGGGAAGGCTAGAGATCAAGATTCTTGTGGTTGGATTGGAATGTCTTGGTCTCAACACATGAGTAGGTGGTTGCCTCTCAGAAAATGAGTAGTGGAAGTGTAGGCATGTTCTGATGGTTCTCTCTGAAATGGAGAAGGGGCTGGAGGGGTATATATAGCCTCCACACAAAATCTAACCATTACACAAAAATTCCCAAACTCGGTGGGACCGAATGGTTAAACTCGGTTAGACCAACATGGTTCAAAATGTGAATGTTAGAGTTTTCGGTGGGACCGACAAGGTCAACTCGGTGGGACCGATGTGCTAGAGTTTGGCAAAACCACATCTCGGTGAGACCGATTGTGTGAACTCGGTGAGACCGGTTTCAGCAATAAGCAAATAGAGACTTGGTCAAGCAAACTCGGTGGGACCAATTGCGTATCTCGGTGAGACCAAATAACTGCAATAGGTAACAGAGAGTTTGCAAGGCCATCTCGGTGAGACCGAGATCCCATCAGTGAGACCAAATTGACTAGGGTTTGTGGCAGTGTCTAAGTCAAGTGAACTCAGTGGCGCCTGATAGATCAAATCCGTGGGGCCGAGTTTGACTTTAGGTTTAGGACATATGTGGAAATGAGAAAGTGGTTGAGGGCTTGGAGCATATCACTAAGCACTTTGAGAAAGCAAGCCATTAAGCAACACCTCACCCCCTTTTAATAGTATTAGCTTTCGTATGGACTCAATGTGATTTTGGATCACTAAAATGAAAATGTAGAGTCTTGAGTTTTTGCCACTGTTTGTCCTGAGCATCTTGAAGGGGTTCCACATCCTCTTGTCCTGCCACTCCAATGTTGAACTCATCTGAAATGTACTAGGTAGAAGCATTAGTCCAACAAGAGATATGTTGACATTAATTGCCAAAATCACCCATGGAGCACTTGTGCTTTCAGCATGAAAGAGCGCATGGGCATTGACTTCACGAGCCTGAACAAAGCTTGCCCTCAGGACCCGTTTCCTCTTTCGTGAATCGACCAGATCGTCGACTCCACCACCGAGTGCGACCTACTATGCTTCCTGGACGCCTTCTCAGGCTACATGAAATCAAGATGGCGGTGGAAGACGTAGAGAAGACGACATTCTTGACACCATGCGGGGTGTACTGCTACACCTGCATGCCATTTGGGTTGCGCAATGCCGGGGCAACATTCCAAAGGTTGATGTACATCGCCTAGGGCAAGCAGCTCGGGAGGAACATAGAGGCTTACGTCGACGATGTAGTGGTCAAATCCCAGGAGGCAAGGACCCTTGTTGGAGACCTGGAGGAGACGTTTGCCAACCTGCGCGAGGTGAAGTTGCGGCTTAATCTAGAGAAGTGTGTATTTGGTGTCCCGTTAGGCAAGCTATTAGGGTTCCTGGTGTCGCATAGAGGAATTGAGGTCAATCCAGAGAAGGTCAAGGTGATAGAAAGGATGATCCCGCCTCAAACACTCATGGAAATGCAGAAGCTGGCGGGCTGCGTGACCTCGCTTGGGCGCTTCATATTCAAGCTAGGCGAGCGCGCCCTGCCATTCTTCAAGCTGATGAATAGAAAGGGCCCGTTCGAATGGACTCCAGAGGCCAACGCTTCTTTCCAAGACCTCAAGAAGTACCTCACCAGCCCACCGGTGATGGTGGCACCTTGTCCTCTCGAGCCCCTAGTGCTTTACCTGGCCACCACGCCTCACTCAGCCAGTGCGGCGCTGGTGGCGGTCTGCGACGAGCATGCAGCCAAGGGTGTGCGGCGCGGAACCACACACCCGTCCAAGACGGCACGACCTCATGACGGCGCGCCTGAGGCCGCGACCATACCATCAGGAGATAGGGCTCCTAAGGTTGGGGCCCCTGAGGCAGAAGTGGCCCCCTTTGAGGATGGGATTCCTAAGGATCCATCACCCCAAGAGGAATAAGACTTAGCGGACACTTCCTCCCTCGTCGAGCATCCCGTTTACTTCGTCAGCACCGTGCTGCATGACACACGGGCGTGTTACCCCATGCCGTAGAAGCTCCTCCTTGCACTCCTCATCGCTTCCAGGAAGCTGCACCACTACTTTCGAGGTCACACAATCAAGGTCGTCTCAGCCTACCCCCTGGAGAGGGTGCTCCGGAGCCCCAATGCCGCAGGAAGGGTCGCCAAATGGAATATTGAGTTGCAAGCGTTTCAGCTGTAATTCAGCACCACCCGAGTCATCAAGGGCGCATCCCTCCCTGACTTTGTAGCCGAATGAACTGACACACCAAGCCAAGAAGTGGGTGAGAACCACTCCCTCGCCCCGGGAGATGAGGCGCCTGATAGCTGGGTCATGTACTTCGATGGGCATTCGCACACTAGGGCGCGCGGGGGGGGGGGGGGCTGGAGTCATCCTCATCCCACCCACCCAAGACAAGCTCTAGTATGCCTTGCAACTCTGCTTCCAGCACGACAAGAAGGTCTCCAACAACATCGACGAACTTGAGGGATTGATCGTCGGGCTCAGGGCCGCGGTTTCCCTGGGGGTCAGGCGCCTCACCATCAGGGGCGACTCCCCGCTCCTCATCAACTTCTCCAACAAGGAGTACATGCCAAAGGACGAGCACATGGAGGCATACCTCAAGGAGGTACGCAAAATTGAGAAGCAATTCTTAGGTTTGGAACTGCAGCATGTACCACGCGGCACAAACAAGGAGGCAGATGACATCGCCAAGAGGGCTTCCCGGCGCCTCCCCCAGAAGCCTGATGTCTTCGAGGAACGACTCTTTAGGCCGTCGGTAGCTCCCCTTGTTCCCGACCTGGTGCTCTCCCGGGAGGAGCTGCCCGCGACACCCACCATGGGTGCCCCAGCCTGCGGCCTGGCTTCTAGGGCCTGTCTGCTCCTAGCGCTCGAGCCTCAGGAGGGGTGCTGGACCGAAGAATTCAAGGTGTACCTGATTTAGGGCACCCTGCCGGAGAAGGAAGAGGATGCAGAGTGGGTGGCCCACCAGGCCACCGTATACTGCATCCAGGATGGCGAGCTCTACCGAAGGCGCCCGAACAACGTCTCCCTGTGGTGCATCTCCAAGGAGCAGGGGTGTGAGCTGTTGGCCAACATTCACGGTGGGGATTGCGGGCATCACTCCTCATTGCACACCTTCGTGGGCAAGGCGTTCCATAACGGGTTCTACTGACCCACTACGCTCAATGACGCCGCTGACTGGTAAGATTTTGTGAAGCCTGTCAATTCCAGGCTAAGCAGATCCACCAGCCCGCTCACGGCCTCCAGACCATCCCGCTCTCGTGGCCATTTGCGGTCTGGGGGTTGGACATCTTGGGCCCATTTCCTCGAGCGCCCGGGGGCTACCGCTACCTCTACGTCGCCATCGACAAGTCCACCAAGTGGGCAGAGGTGGAAACTGTCTGCACCATCCCGACCGGCTCCGCAGTCAAGTTCATCAAGGGCCTTGTAAGATGCTTCGGGGTTCCCAACCACATCATCACCAACAACGGCTCCCAGTTCACGAGCAACCTCTTTAAAATATATTGTGCTAACCTTGGAACACAGATATGCTACGCTTCGGTGGCGCACCCGCAGAGCAATGGCCAGGCCGAGCACGCCAATGCGGAGGTCTTGAGGGGCCTCAAGACAAGGATCTTCAAGAAAAAGCTCGAGGCCTGCAGCAGAGGCTGGCTCGACAAGCTTCCATCCGTGTTGTGGTCCATCTGCACCACCGTGACCAAGCCCATAGGCGAGACCCTGTTCTTCCTCGTCTACGGAGCCAAGGCGGTCCTCGCTCACGAGGTCAGACATCGGTCCCCGCGGGTCCTGGCATTCGACGAGGCGTGCCAGGACGCCTCACAGGGATGGACCTCGTGTTGGGGGAGGAACACCGTCGCCACCCTCGCTCTGAGCTGCAAGGTATCAGTAGGTGATGCGCGGTACCACGGCCGCTATATCTGTTCCAGGACCCCCGAGGTGGGTGACCTCGTCCTGAGGCGGGTGCTCTCCAGGGAAGGGCTTCACAAGCTATCCCTCATGTGGGAGAGCCCATTCAGGATCACCCGTGTCTCCAGGCCTGGCGCCGCGCGCCTGGAGACGCGGGACGGGGTTCCCATCTAGCACCTCTGGAAGTTCTACCCGTAAAGAAGGCTCCGCGCCTGTGAAGGTCTCCGCTTGTGACACTCTCACATAATAATGAGTTGGGGCAATACATGCCCCGGAGTCTCCTGAGCGTCACCCTTGGGCCTCACGGGGGCTCGCTCCCATGTCCTGGTGGCATCACTTAGCTCTGCGTTGGTGAGAAGACTAGTATAGGTGTCGGACGCGGGTGTTCTTTTGCTTGCTTTCTGTATCTGATTTGCGACTTCTTGAATAGAATTTGGAGTTTCAGTGTCTCTTTTTGGGGGTTGGGAATATTTATTCTGGCCTTGTTCGATTCTCTCAGGCTCTACCTCAGGAGGTGTGGCAGTTGCCCGTCACTCCTCCTCGCGCGTCCCGCGGGCGGGGGCTGGGCAGGTGTGCACGCTACAGGCCTGCCCGTGAACACACTTCGCCAAAGCCTCAGTCCCTAGACTAGTGGCGTATCTGTCCTCGCGCGACGCTCTCGAACGAGCTCGCAGGCACTACATCTCCGAGGCCTCCTAGTTCTACAGCTACGAGCCCCCCCCCCCTCCTGAAGCCTGGTGACCACCGGGTCACCCCTCAAGGAGGAACGCTCCCGCGGCGCGGAAGTTCATCACATGAACTCTAAGATAAGTTATCCCAACCACAAACAATGGAAACACGAGTATCAGGAGGAAGCATAGAAATAATAACATAACGGCACAAGAACCATAGTCCATTACACGCCCAAGTAGGGCCTCCTACTTCTTCCTTTTTGCAGCAGAAAGAGAAAGAAAAAACAAAGGCAGGCGCACATCGACAGCAGCTCCTGAGGTACCCTGGCTAGCAGTGTGCCGCGAGGAAGGGCGGGAGCCGGAGCCGGGCTTCTCTGCCCACACCACGAACTCCGGGGGAGAGTTAGTTGAGTGGGACTGTGGCCGTGGTGGCCACCGCCCGCCTCACCTCCCCGTCGGGGACTCCTTGACCGCGGCTTCCACCGCAAGAAGACGCGCCCCCAAGACCGCTGGAGGCAGCGCCAACTTTTGAGGATGGGCGCCCACGCCCGCGGGGAGCCGCTGCCGGTGTCACAGCATACTTGCAAGAGCGATCGCGGCCCCTCTTGGGCGAGGGCGAGTCCGGCCCCTCCTAGGGGGCCTTTCCCTTCTCCGCGGCCGAGAACCTCCTCGTCGGCTCCATGGATGCTCTAGCGAGATGGTGGAGCAAGAGGAAGGAGAAGCAAGTGGCGAGAAGACAAAGATGGGCAGGGGGCTCCGCCCGCTCCCCCATTTATAACCGAAGGGAGGTCAATTGTCAGCCTCCCACGATCTCGAGTAATGTTGGATTCCTCTGCACAGCAGGCATTTCTCAAGTCGGACGGTTACCGACGCGGCATGGGGAAGCGTGAGCTCCCACGTCTTATCAAGCGCCATGCATTGACTGGGTCCGCAGGTGATTGGGGCCCGCGGCGTTCCGCACTTGCCCTCTGGCTTTGCCTCGAAGTCAAGTGCGAGCGCGCCTTGGGCCCGGGGGCTTCTGTCGGTGTTCTGGGAACCAGGGTACCCAGACCTGTGATACATCTCCAACGTATCTACTTTTCCACACACTTTTGCCCTTGTTTTGGACTCTAACTTGCATGATTTTAATGGAACTACCCAGACTGACACTGTTTTCGGCAGAATTGCCATGGTGTTATTTTTGTGCAGAAATAAAAGTCTTCGGAATGACCTGAAACTCCACGGAGTCACGCTTTGGAATTAATAAAAAATATTGGTGAAAGAATCAACAGAGGGGGACCCACACCCTGTCCACGATGGTGCAGGGCGCCCCCTGCCTCGTGGGTCCCCTGGACCTCCACTGACCTCAACTCCAACTCTATATATTCATGTTCAGGTAGAAAAAAAAATCAGAGAGAAGGATTCATCACATTTTACGATACGGAGCCGCTGCCAAGCCCTGTTCTTCCTCGGGAGGGCTGATCTGGAGTCCGTTCAGGGCTCCGAAGAGGGGAATCCATCGCCATCCTCATCATCAATCATCCTCCATCACCAATTTCATGATGCTCACTGTCGTGCGTGAGTAATCCCATCATAGGCTTGCTGGACGGTGATGGGTTGGATGAGATTTACCATGTAATCGAGTTAGTTTTTTTAGGGTTTGATCCCTAGTATCCATTATGTTCTAAGATTGATGTTTCTATGACTTTGCCATGCTTAATTCTTGTTACTAGAGCCTGAATGCCACGATTTCAGATCTGAACCTTGTATATTTTCATGAATATATGTGAGTTCTTGATCCTATCTTGCAAGTAAATAGTCACTTACTACGTGTTATGATCCGGCAAACTCCGGAATGACAATAGTCGGGACACTTCCAGGTAATGACCGTAGTATGAGGAGTGCATGTATTCACTAAGTGTTGATGCTTTGGTCCAGTACTCTATATTAAGGAGGCCTTAATATCTCTTAGTTTCCAATAGGACCCCGCTGCCACGGGTGGGTAGGATAAAAGGTGTTATGCAAGTTCTTTTCCATAAGCATGTATGACTATATTCAGAATACATGCCTACATTACATTGATGAACTGGAGTTAGTTCTGTGTCACCCTATGTTACAACTGTTGCATGATGAATTGCATCCGACATAATTATCCATCATTGATCCATTGCCTACAAGCTTTTCACATATTGATCTTTGCTTAGTTACTTCTCCGTTGCCACTGTTATGAGTGCTACAAAACCGCTACTGTTACTTTTGCCACCGTTACCGTTACTTCCATACTACTTTGCTACTAAACACTTCGCTGCAGATATTAAGTCTTTCAGGTGTGGTTGAATTGACAACTTAGCTGCTAATACTTAAGAATATTCTTTGGCTCCCCTTGTGTCGAATCAATAAATTTGGGTTGAATACTTTACCTCTAAAACTGTTGCGATCCCCTATACTTGTGGGTTATCAAGATCTTTTTCTGGTGTCGTTGCTGGGGAGCATAGCTCTATTCTTTGAGTCACTTGGGATTTATATCTTTTGATCACTATGAGGAATTTGAAAGATGAAAGAACCAAGATTTTTCCCTCAACTACGAGGGGAGGTAAGAAACTGCCATCTAGCTCTACACTTGATTCACCTTCTGTTTTGAGTAAACTTGGGACACCTACACCTGCTATTGATTCTGATATGTCGCATGTTATTGATGATACCACTTCTACTATGCAGGATGCTTATGATGATACTACTTCTCTGCTTGATAATAATGTGCCATTAGGTGAATTTCTTGACGAACAACTTGCTAGGGTTAGAGAGAATGAAATTATTGAAACTGTTGATATTAATGAAAGTGATGATGAAGATTCTCCCCCTAGATATGAATTACCTGTTGTGCCTGAGGGTTATGTTATGGATGAAGAAACTGCTAGAGACCTTTTTGCTTGCAATGATAGATATGATCTTAAGAAACTGTTAGCTAAGCTGAAAGAAAAGTCTTTGAATGCTAGAATGAAATATGACCCTACTTTTGCTACTTCACCTATCTTTGTTACTGATAAGGATTATGAATTCTCTGTTGATCCTGAGTTAATCACTTTGGTTGAATCTAATCCTTTCCATGGCTATGAAGCTGAAACTGTTGTGGCACATCTTACTAAATTGAATGATATAGCCACCCTATTTACTCATGAGGAAAAAAATCGCTATTATTATATCCTTAAATGGTTTCCTTTCTCATTAAAGGGTGATGCTAAAATATGGTTTAATTCTCTTGCTCCTGGTTGTGTGCGTAATCCCTAGGATATGATTTATTATTTCTCTGCAAAATATTTCCCCTGCTCATAAGAAACAAGCTGCCTTAAGGGGAAGAGAGTCTCGCACAAGCTTGGGGGAGGCCTCTCCGATTACTTAATGCTTTGCCTAATCATCCTCTCAAGAAAAATGAAATACTTGATATCTTTTATAATGGACTAATCGATGCTTCCAAAGACCACCTGGATAGTTGTGCTGGTTGTGTTTTCAGGGAAAGAACTGTTGAGCAAGCTGAATTGCTATTGAATAATATATTGAGTAATGATAATTATTGGACACTTCCTGAACCAACTCCTAAGCCAACTCGGAAGAAAAGGGGTATTCTATTTCTCAGTCTTGAAGATATGCAAGAGGCAAAGAAATCTAAGAAAGAAAAAGGTATTAAAGCTGAAGATGTTAAGAATTTACCACCTAATGAAGAAATACATGGTCTTGATAACCCTATGCAGGTAGTAAAGGTAAATTCTCTCTATGGATTTTATAAGTGTGAAATCCCATCTACTAAGTTTGCTAGTCAACGCTTGGATGAGTTTGATAATTTTATTGTTAAACAAGAAGACTTCAATGCTTACTTTGGTAGACAATTGAAATGCAATGCTTGCATGGTTGAACACTTCAGTGATTATATGTCTAGAGTTAAAGGTGATCTTAAGCTTATTATTAAACATGCTTCCATGGTTATCACTCAAGTAGAACAAGTACTTAAGGCACAAGATTATTTGCTCAGTGAGTTAAATAATAAGAACAATGATAATGTTGTTCGAGTTATGACTAGAGGTGGTCAAATGACCCAGGAACCTTTGTATCCTGAGGGCCATCCTAAGAGAGTTGAGCAAGATTCTCAGAGAACTAATATTGATGCACCTAGTCCTTCTAAGAAATAGAAAAAGGAAAATGATAGGACTTTGCATGCTTCTAGTGAACCTGTTATTGACACACCCGAGAATCCCAATGATATTTCTTTTTCTGATGCTGAAACACAATCTGGTAATGAACATGAACCTAGTGATGATGTTAATGATGATGTTCATGTTGATGCTCAACCTAGTAATAACAAAATGATGTAGAGATTGAACCCGCTGTTGATCTAGATAACCCACAATCAAAGAATCAACGTTATGTTAAGAGAGAGTTTGTTGCTAGGAAGTACGGTAAAGAATAAGAACCATGGGTTCAGAAACCCATGCCTTTACCTCCTAAGCCATCCAAGAAAGAGGATGATGAGGATTTTGAGCCCTTTGCTGAAATGATTAGACCTGTCTTTTTGCGTATGCGTTTGACTGATATGCTTAAAATGAATCCCTATGCTAAGTATATGAAAGATATTACTACAAATAAAAGAAACATACCGGAAGCTGAAATTTCCACCATGCTTGCCAATTATACCTTTAAGGGTGGAATACCAAAGAAAGTTGGAGATCCTGGAGTACCAACTATATCATGCTCCATTAAAAGAAACTATGTTAAAACTGCTTTATGTGATTTTGGAGCCGGTGTTAGTGTTATGCCTCTCTCTTTGTACCATAGACTTGATTTGAATAAGTTGACACCTACTGAAATCTCTTTGTAAATGGCCGGTAAATCAACTGCTATACCCGTCGGTATTTGTGAGGATGTGCCTGTTGTGGTTGCAAACATTACTATTTTAACGGACTTTGTTATTCTTGATATTCCCGAGGACGACAGTATGTCGATCATCCTTGGTAGACCCTTTTTGAATACTGCAGGGGATGTTCTTGATTGCAACAAAGGCAATGTCACTTTTCATGTTAATGGTAATGAGCATACGGTACACTTTCCGAAGAAACAACATCAAGTTCATAGTATCAATTCTATTGGAAAAAATTCAATGATTACTATTGGAGGTTTTGAATTCCCTCTTCCTACTATCAAAAAGAAACATGATATTCTTATTGTTGGGGACATGCATATCCCCGTTGATGTAACCTAGTGTTATTCGAAAATTCTCTGGTTCCATGTTATTCGGAAGAAGTTTGTTAACAAGACTTGATCAACCTTATTAGTGGGTTCCCTTTGATGAGCATGAGATGGATGAAGTTAGAAAGCAGAACCTTCTGTACCCTCCTTTTACTTTCTGTTATTTAGATGTAATAAAGCAAAAATAGTATTTTCTATCTGTTTCTGAATTATCCGTGCAATAAAAAAAATACCCCAAAAATAAAAGTTCTCCAAATGCCCTGAAAATTGAGTATGATTTTTTGTAAAATATTTGAGAATTTCTGGCACTTGGAACACACCAGGGGGACCCACCATTTGGTCACGAGGGTGGAGGGCGCGCCCTACCCCCTAGGCGCGCCCCCTGCCTCATGGGCCCCATGTGCCCCCCTCCACTTATTCCAGCACCCACACACTTCGTCTTCCTCCAAAAAAATCATCCCGTAGCTCAAACTCGTGTTCTTGCTCGTTTTGCTACCGTTTTATCTCCTTGCTCAAAGCTCCATTCACAAAACTGCTTTGGGGGATTGTTCTTTGGTATGTGATTCCTCCAATGGTCCAATTAGTTTTTGTTCTAGTGCTTTATTTATTGCAAATTTTTGCTGCTAAGGTGACCCTGTTCTTGAGCTTGCATGTCAAATTTATATGGTCTAAAGTAGTTTTAATGCATGATATAGCCTATAGGCACTTGTGGGGGTAGTTGCTATCAATCTTGTTGAGTTTGCTTCACTTTTATTTTGAGTTACTAAAAATTTCAGAAATTTTTCCGAGGAAGAAAATGATAAAGAGATTGTTGAGAGGATCCTCTAGCCGAAGCTCAAAGGAAAAGTAGAATCAAGAGAATAAAAAGACCAAGTACAATCTTCCTCGCACCACGGAGGTTCGGCCGTGTGAATGGCCTTGTGATGTATTCTTGAGAGTCGCCGAAATTCATGACGACTTCTATTATTTGGCTGGGAATGCAGGCCTCACTGACTTCCTCCATGACCAGTGTGAACAGTATCTCCTACTCACTAATATTTTTGTGCAAAACTTTCATTTCCATGCTAGAAGATCACCACCTTTGGTGGATTTTTATTTATATGATGAGTTTAAGGAGATGTCACTATATGATTTTTGTGTGGTTTGCAAGTTGCCCTTTGAGGGAAGCATCGAGGAACCACATCCTAGAGATGTGGATGAATTCATTGGTCAAATTGCTGTAGGGGAAATGAGAAAAGTTTCAGATGCAAGGACTACTAGTATACATTTTCCTGTTCTACGCTACTTTGCAATATTTTCTAGTAGATGCTTAATTGGTCGCGGGAACAGTGGGAGCCTTAGTGCTCCTGACCTTGCTATTTTGCGCCATGCTTTATTTCGTGATACAACTTTCAGTCAAGGCGCTATTGTTGCTAAACGGTTAAGTCTGAACCGTACAAAGGGCCCCATCTTTGGAGGTATCTTTGCTTCACACCTTGCTAAACAATTTGAGATACCTATTAGGCATTATGAGAAAGAGGAAAAGTTGTTGCCCACTATTTTGCTAGACTATAAGAGTATGGTAGCACATGACTTTATTTTTGAAAATAAGAAGATACTGCCATGCAACTTTCCACCGTTCCGTTCATATGACACGCATTACTTTTGTCATATTTCTTTTTGCATGATCATGTAGTTGACATCGTATTTGTGGCAAGGCCACCTTCATAATTTTCATACATGTCGCTCTTGATTCATTACATATCCCGGTACACCGCCGGAGGCATTCATATAGAGTCATATCTTGTTCTAGCTTTTAGTTGTAAATCCATAAAAGTGTGATGATCTTCATTATTAGAGCATTGTCCTACTGAGGAAAGGATGATGAAGACTATGATTCCCCCACAAGTCAGGATGAGACTTCGGACTTTACAAAAAGAAAAGGAAAAAAAGAAAAAAAAGAGAAAGGCCAAAAATCAAAAAAGGGAAGGCCAAAGAAAAAAAAGAAAAGAAAAAAAAAGAAAAAAAAGAAAATGAGAGAAAAAGAGAGAAGGGACAATGCTACTATCTCTTTTTCCACACTTGTGCTTCAAAATAGCACCATGATCTTCATGTTAGAGAGTCTCATATGTTGTCACTTTCATATACTAGTGGGAATTTTTCATTATAGAACTTGGCTTGTATATTCCAATGATGGGCTTCCTCAAAGTGCCCTAGGTCTTCGTGACCAAGCAAGTTGGATGCACCCCACTTAGTTTCTTTTGTTGAGCTTTCATATATTTTTAGCTCTAGTGCATCTGTTGCATGGAAATCCCTACTCACTCACATTGATATCTATTAATGGGCATCTCCATAGCCCGTTGATACGCCTAGTTGATGTGAGACTATCTTCTCCTTTTTTGTCTTCTCCACAACCACCCTTCTATTCCACATATAGTGCTATGTGCATGGCTCACGCTCATGTATTGCGTGAAAGTTGAAAAAGTTTGAGATTATTAAAGGATGAAACAATTGCTTGGCTTGTCATCGGGGTTGTGCGTGATTAAATACTTTGTGTGATGAAGATAGAGCATAGCCAGACTATATGATTTTGTAGGGATAACTTTCTTTAGCCATGTTATTTTGAGAAGACATGATTACTTTGATTAGTATGCTTGAAGTATTACTATTTCTTATGTCAATATGAACTTTTATTTTGTATTCATTTGGATCTGAACATTCATTCCACAATAAAGAAAATTACATTATGAATTATGCTAAGTAGCATTCGACATCAAAAATTCTCTTTTTATCATTTACCTACTCGAGGACGAGCAGGAATTAAGCTTGGGGATACTTGATACGTCTCCAACGTATCTATAATTTTTTATTGTTCCATGCTGTTATATTACCCCTTTTGGATGTTTATGGGCTTTATTTTACACATTTATATCATTTTTGGGACTAACCTACTAACCGGAGGCCCAGCCCATATTGCTGTTTTTTTGCCTATTTCAGTATTTCGAAGAAAAGGAATATCAAAGGAGTCCAAACGGAATGAAACCTTCGGGAGCGTGATTTTTGGAACTAACATGATCCAGGGAGCTTGCAGTGCAAGTCAAGAAGCTTCCGAGGGCCCCACGAGATAGGGGGGCGCCCCCCCCTATAGGGCACACCCTCCTGTCTCATGGGCCCCTCGGGCGGCCACTGACGTACTTCTTCCTCCTATATATACCTACGTACCCCGAAAACATCCAGGAGCACCATGAAACACAATTTCCAGCGCCGTAACCTTCTGTATCCGCGAGATCCCATCTTGGAGCCTTCGCCGGCACTCTGCCGGAGGGGGAATCGACCATGGAGGGCTTGTACATCAACATCCTTGCCCCTCCGATGAGTTGTGAGTAGTTTACCACAGACCTACGGGTCCATAGTTATTAGCTAGATGGCTTCTTCTCTCTTTTTGGATCTCAATACAATGTTCTCCCCCTCTCTTGTGGAGATATATTCGATCTAAACTCCTTTTGCGGTGTGTTTGTTGAGATCTGATGAATTGTGGGTTTATGATCAAGTTTATCTATGAATAATATTTGAATCTTCTCTGAATTCTTTTATGTATGATTGAGTTATCTTTGCAAGTCTCTTCGAATTATTAGTTTGGTTTGGCCTATTAGATTGATCATTCTTTCCATGGGAGAAGTGCTTAGCTTTGGGTTCAATCTTGCGGTGTTCTTACCCAGTGACAGAAAGGGTTGCAAGACACGTATTGTATTGTTGCCATCGAGGATAACAAGATGGGGTTTATATCATATTGCATGTGTTTATCCCTCTACATCATGCCACCTTGCTTATTGCGTTACTCTGTTCTTATGAACTTAATACTCTAGATGCAGGCAGGAGTCGGTCGATGTGTGGAGTAATAGTAGTAGATGCAGGCAGGAGTCGGTCTACTTGTTATGGACGTGATGCCTATATACATGATCATGCCTAGATAATCTCATAACTATGCGTTTTTCTATCAATTGCTCGACAGTAATTTGTTCACCCACCATAATACTTATGCTATCTTGAGAGAAGCCTCTATTGAAACCTATGGCCCCCGGGTCTATCTCTTATCATATTTGCTTTCAATCTACCTTTATTTGCATCTTTACTTTTTGCATCTATATTATAAAATACCAAAAATATATCTATCTTATCATACTATCTTTACTAGATCTCACTTCCGCAAGTGGCCGTGAAGGGATTGACAACCCCTTTATTGTGTTGGTTGCGAGTTCTCAGTTTGTTTGTGCAGGTGCATGGGACTTTTGAGGAGCCTCCTACTGGATTGATACCTTGGTTCTCAAAACTGAGGGAAATACTTACGCTACACTTTGCTGCATCACCCTCTCCTATTCGAGGAAAACCAACGCAAGCTCAAGACGTAGCAGAGTTTTTGTTGGGCCAAGAAGGTGAGAAGCCAACTTGGGATCGGTCCAAACAGGGAAATATCATGTGATCCCATACTCACTAGTAGTTTCATGCATATGACACTAGTCTATGTTACTACTCCCTCCTTTCCGGTTTATAGAGATGTTTAGAGTAACATAGTAATACGTTACAGTGTAAGTTACTCACCACTATGACCAACCTTGGCCTCTCCCAGTGCTCCACCATGTATAGCTGCTAAGCCTGCCACGTAGGCATAAAATATGATGTGGCAAGTTAATTATGAAGAGAGAGGCTAGTTTGGCGACCCCAGGAAGAAACGGCGGAAATACAGTTTTGAGTCTATAGCTAATTAAATGAAGCAAGCTTAGCAACAACAAACTAAGAACCTACGTGTTGGAGACTTGAGTTGCTAAGACATTTAATGCACTTAGCACCTCATCTAAGCACATCTAAGCACTTAGCACTTACCACCCCCTTGACTGTGGACCTTGACGGTGTACGTCACCTTGTGTCCAGATCTGAGATGCCATGTGTACCAGAAGAATGACTCCAAGCTCGACCACCATGATGCAAGAGGTGCGAGGCGAGGAACACTGTTGGAGACACCCCCCTCAGACTAGCCACAGTGGGCAGTAACATAGACTAGTAACATGCTCATGTTACTAGTCTATTTTACTACCTCTGTAGTAACATATGTGTGGTAACATGCAACACTTCATTTATTAGGCTATAGAAACATCTTGCCTTGATATGTGTGATGTTACTACTTTCCTGTCTTTCTTCATTTATTGCTTGCCACATCATCTACTTTATCTAGACATGTGTGATGTTACTACCTATGTTACTCCCACTGTGGGTAGTCTCATATTTTTCCTTGTCATCATCTGAGTCCTAGAAGATCTCACCCACATCATCATTAGGTATGCAGCTGCCTTGATAGACAATGTGCACAGAAGGAGTAGAGGCGACTGGGGATGCACCACATCCTGGGCACTTCGTATGTGCTCGTGTGCATGCAGCGTGCGTGCTTTTCCATCGGTGCTAGCAATAAGGCTGAGGCTTCGGTCATCTTCGTCTCCGACTAGTCGTTGAGCAACGATGGCAAAGAGGTGCTGCAAGAGATGCGTAGGCGCCGTTGCGGGCGAGCTTCGTCGTAGCACGATGAACCGGATGTTGCCGCGGATGGCGCACGCCTCCATGCGGCTGAGTGTGTGCGCATGCATGTGTTATTCACATGCATTTTGTGGCCGAGTGTGCATGCATGCATGTGTTGTGTACGTGCGTTGTGTGCTCCATGTTGTGTGCATATGTGCATGAGTTGGATCTGCATGAATTAGTGCGTTGGCGTGTGTACATGCGTGGCTGCATGCATCATGTACATGTGTGGCTTCTTGCATGGTTATCAATATAAACTATAAAACATCTTCAACTTAGCATCCGGATGTATCGTCTCTAGTGGTTAGCAAAGAGTTCATGTTCTTTTACTTGTTTATAGGTGGGCAGGCTGTAAAAAACAGGGGAAAACGCGCAAGGTTCCTTGCAGACGCTCCACCGCGAGGTTCCTTGCTGCTTCTTGGTCTTCGGGAATCTATGTTCTTTAACTCTTTTTTTTTGACGTGGGCTTTGTTCATCCTTTTGCCAAGATATCTAGCATCAAGGTGCACGTGTCATGCAAGAAAATGGAGATAATCAGATAAGCAGTGCGTAAGTGAGTTGTGCACTTCGATGGCACCTACTACATAATATGTTTTCTCCTCGATGGCATGTTAATAGTGCACATACTCAACGATGGAGCACGGGATGGTAGCCATGACATGGTCATCCCTTTTTTGGAGAGAGTACATACTAAATAACTTTGATGTGTCCCGTCAACTCGCAGAATGACGAGAAGCTTGCTTACTACGCCTTCTCCCTCGCCAATGCGTGCATGGTGGCTCACAACACGAGGAGAAACTTTTGCTTACAAGCGGTGGACGTGCAGCAGTTCATTTGGTGTCAGATTGCCAGAAGTACTACTGTAGTACCATCACTATTGTTCGACTTCCGGAAGAGGCGAAGAGCCAAGCGCAAGGTCACCTATTAACCTTAGGCTAGGCATAGTGGGAGTAACATAAGTAGGGGTACCTCCTTTTTTATTCTAGAAACAACCACACACGAATATTGGATGGTAGCAGCACAACAACTGGATCCAAAATCGAAACCAACCAATGAACTACTACTACTTGTGAGCGTTTGCTAGTACGTATCATGTACTCCATCTATCCATGTATATAGGGCTTAATGCATTTTCCGAGACTAACTTTGGCCGTGTGTGGATCCATGGGTTAGAGTTAGTTTGAGCTAGTTGGGGCTCAAATAGCCCTAAAGTTTCCAAGCATGAGGGTTAAATTGGAGCAAGTTGCACCGAACCCACCAAAAAAACTATCCCACCCAAGAGGTGCTAATTGGAGATAGTTCTCATTGGGCCCACTGAAAAATCACTTTTCTCTCTCCATCAAGTGCATTTATTAGCAATCTAACCCTGTCACCCAAACACCTCTTTGGCTACAGTTAGTTCAGGGTTAGTCATGAGTTAGTCTAACCTCTTGCTAAGTTAGAGTATCCAAACAAGAGCAGCATAGGTCATGCAAGTTGCTCCAAGCATACAGTCAAATTCATATGTGAAAGGATCTTTTTTTAAACAGAACATGAAAGGATCTTCGAATGATATATTTTTCAAATTATATAAAATCTTATCAATAGTCAAAGGCATCCTCGAATAATACATTAGGCCCTATACAAAATCTTATCAATAGTCAAAACCAAGTGTTCTAAACGAGTTCAAAACAAGAAACTAGACCCACTAATGGCACGGCACGCCTGTCTCGTTTGGTCCGTCGGTCAAAGCGCTTCCTCTTCTCGGCATAACAATAGAGTACAATATTTTTCTAGAATGCTCTTGGCATGTCGCTAACATGTGATGAGTTAATCGACCTCAATAGACGGCAAAAATGCCAGCCCGCCGCACTTTGAGAGAGACAAGGAGTGAGAAGCGATACGGGCTACTGGATTACTAGAGCTAGGTGTCGCACGGAAGCCAAGAAATATGGTGATAGCGTGGGTTAGCCATGTAGTATGATGTAACTACACTGGGCTGCCATGTTTCGTACTCTTCCAGTCCATTGTGGAGATGATTGGTTGATTTTTATATCGTTGAACAATATAAAATACTATGAGTGCAGACGCTCCACCACGAGGTTCCTTGCTCCTTCTCGATCATCGGTAATCTATGTTCTTCCACTCTTTGTTTTTGCGTGAGCTTTGTTCATCCTTTTGCCAACACGCGAGACATCTAGCATCAAGGTGCACGTGTCATCCAAGAAAATGGAGATAATCAGATAAGAAGTGTGTAAGTGAGTCGTGCACTTTGATGGCACCTACTACGCAATATTTTTTTCTCCTAGATGGCACGTTAATAGTGCACATACTCAATGACGGAGCACGGTATGGTAGCCATGACATGGTCAACCTTTTTTTGGAGAGAGTACATACTAAATAACTTTGATGTGTCCTGTCAACTCGCAGAACGACGAGAAGCTTGCTTACTACGCCTTCTCCCTCGCCAACGCGTGCGCGGTGGCTCGCAGCACGAGGAGAAACTTTTGCTTACAAGCCACCTGCCCACCTATAGAAGCGCCTCGCGCTGGCCAATTCCTCTCCAAACACCTAGGGAGGCGGTTGAACCGAACAAGTCTAACTTGCTCCAATTTAACCCTCATGTTTTGATACTTTAGGGCTATTTGAGCCCCCAACTAGCTCAAACTAACTCTAACCCATGGATCCAAATAGGGCCAAAGTTAGTCTCGGAAAACGCATTAAGCCCTATATACATGGACACACGGAGTACATGATACGTACTACTAGCAAACGCTCACCATTAGTAGTAGTTCAATTGTTGGTTTTGATTTTTGATTCAGTTGTTGTGCTGCTACCGCCAATATTCGGGTGTGGTTGTTTCTAGAGTAAAAAAAGGAGGTACTAGTACTTACTATGGGAAAGGTGAAGTGATGGTTGCTTCGCTCGAGCAACTTATTACTCTGGGAATATGGGAGTACCAGCGGATTCAAGGAACGAGAAATGATGGTTGCTTCATCTGAGCAACTTACTGTGGCGAAGGTGGGGCTCTGTGATTTGACTACTCACTAGTCATTACTACTGCGGTGCAACGACCGGGGTGAATCTTTCCCTGCAGTTGTGCACTCAATATTGCTGCATGGCAGGTGGAGCCAATCTCATGAAGGATGTCCCACATGTTGGTGAAACGAAGTTGAATTGTTTTTGGCATTGCTATCAATCCTTCAGGATTTGTTTATATGTATGCATAATTTTAATGAAATTGTATTGTGATGCTATGAAGGTTTTAACTTCGGTTCCCGCAGGAAAAAAAGGTTTGAAACTTAGGATTCATGTCTTTTGCCTCAAGATTATCTTGGTACAACATTCCAGCAAATAGAAATGAAACTACCATGGCTGCTAATGCATCTCATTGGTTGGTAGATCAGCGCCAATATTCACATCACAACTGAAGACAAAGTTGTGAGAAGGTGTACAAATAAAGAAATCTATATAATTGAGCGATGCTGTTCGTAGGCATGGCTCCATTTCCTTGGCACAGTGTTCATTGCTTGGCAGCTAGTTTCACCCAGCTCTGTAGCCAAAAAAGAGGTGTATGGACGACACCACAATCCGATCATTTTGTGCAACTCCACTAAAATCGAGCGGACCATCCCTGTTTGCAAAGATATCCAGTCAGTGCGATTACAATAATAGTGGAACTAGATGAAGAAACATAACACACACAAATAGAAGTCTATCACCTCTACGATCTCTCTTTAGGACTAACTACTTGTTGGAGAAGATTAGGCGCGGAGTTGGATGAGGAGGATAGCAAAACCAATCTCCCTTTCTGCAGTCCCACAGAAATGTAAAACCGTTGCCCGTGTGACATTTTGGCAGAACTGCACAAAACACTCTTAAGAAAAAATTGATTTGAGCAGTTCACCAAAAGGTTGCAATAGGAACGAGGTGAAAATGGATAGCCCTGTTTGCAAAAGGAGGTAGAAAGGAAACAATTACTACCCAATAACACAAGTTGAAGACACATACGTTGACAAAAAAGAAGCATATTCCATGTAATAAGGGAAAGATAGAACATGGTGGTTTATTAGAAATGGTTTGAGGACGAGATTGCAAGATGCCGGCCGAGATACGTTTTAAGCAAACAACTAAAGAAGATCCACATGCGGCAACATGGGAAGATGGGCAGTGGAGCAAGGTCGGAGGAAGTTGTACTTGAGGGTCGTCGGGATGTTACTAGGAGGGTGCCGGCGGCCGGGATCTACTCATACTGCAGCAGCGAGCAAGTGGCGAATGCCCTACCGCGCCGGAGCTTGGTCAGAGAGAACGGCGGGTACCGCAGATCGGGAGGTGCTACCTCAACACCGTCAAACGGAGAAACGATGCACATCCTCCCTTTTCCGTCGGTGGACGAGATGCGGCTGGATGACTGACCAACAGTGAGAGAGAGAGAGGCCACCGCCACCTTGTGTGATATGGTGTGATGAGAGACAAACCCATTTTTCCATTTTCCCCAAGGCAATCATTTTATATTCTGTACGTGCCTTTGAGGAATATATAATTAATACTAACGCGTCAAGTCAAACTTTGTTCCATCTAGGCATGGTACCCGACCCTCCTTCGAGTAAACAACCGCTACATGCATCAAATTATCACGTGGGCTACCTTTTCGTACAGTAACGAACTCCACCGTGTACCCGTGCGGGTGTGGCCGGGAACGATACGTGAGTACATGTGTCCTGCGTGCACCTCTTCTTTAGGTGCAGGTATGTATGTGGGTGGGTGTGAGAGAGATGGTTTGTGTGAAACAGAGGCAATGTGTCGATGATATCTCAAACAAAAAAAAACGTAACATATGCAATGTGTGTGAAACGGAGTCATGGACGTGAGATATCAATAGAATTCAAAACAGGGATGAAGTGTGTGGCTGCGCGATCGATAAAGAGTGCCATCGAATTTGTGTTTGCCCATGCCAAAGATATAGGGTGGCTCACCTACTGGAATTTTGGAGTGCAAAGGTGCAGTTTTTCTTTGTGGCATGGATACCTACCTACAACATTCGACTATCGGTGTGTGTGTGGGGGGGGGGAGGGGGCAGAGACCGATCGACTAGTATATGTGTGGGGAAGGAGAGAGACATAGCTATGTATTGAGGGAGATCGATTGGCATCCATGGATATGTGTAGCAGAGGAATAAGGTTGGGAGAAAGACAAAGGTAGAGTGTCGGAGGGTTGGTGGTGGAGTGGCGTCTCACAAATGGTGGGAGAGGCCTGCTAGACAAACGGAGGGTACGAGTGCAATATCAATAAGAGAGGGCGGGGGATGTCTGTCTGTCTATGCACGTGTGTGTGAGAGACGGGTTGGGAGGTATGCAAGGATGATGAGGGGAGACAATATGGTTGTGGTAAGCATACATAACTACATAGGAAGATCAACCGTCATGTGTCCGAGAAAGGCAGAGACATAACTAGCGAGCTAAGTGTATCGGTGCGTGGGGAAAACAAATTATAGTCGACCTGACTATATGTAGGGAGATCGGTACGTATACATGCATGCATGTGTTAGAAGCAAATAAGGTCCGAAGAGACAAACATGGGGAGAGGGTTGCGGCTAGGAGGTGGTGCAAGAGGCCTACCATGTCGAGGGGGGAGGAGTGTGCGAGTATGAGATCAATGAAAAGAGGGGCGGGAGTGTGCACCTGCGTGGAACCGTATTGGACATAGGGGGGCATGGATGGCGAGAAGAGAAGAGGGGGAGTATATATGTGTTTGTGGTAGGCACACTTGGCTAGAGAGGTATATCAACCGGTGTGTGCTGGAAAGAAGGAGCCGGGGGGCCTACACACACCGCGGGTGAACGACCTAAAGAGAAATAACGAACGTGCGCGATGGAGGGGACGCTGAGGGAGGGTGAGAAGGGGCGGGCGTGCGCATGCACGATAGAAAGTTAGCGCTAGCTAGCTACAAATAGAAGAGGATCATGAAGGTGTAAAAGATGAACAAAGATCATAATTCATTATAAAAAAGTGGATACGGATACTTGAAGAAGATATCATAATGTAGAACATTGATTATAATTTGGGCTAAGGTGTGGCTTTTGCAGCTCAGGGCTAAATACTTGTCATAATGTAGGGGGCGGGGCACTATACTTTGTGTGATCAACACGGTGTACGTATGGAACATGGTTTAGATTATGAATATATAGTTAGTACATCAAATGTACTATTATTTGGAATCAACATCAAGTGTATTCAAAAAATAGAATTCGAGTTCATATAGTACACATAGTTCATAGCAATCTCTATAGTAATCATGTGGTGTGTTATTAAGGTAATACCCGAATGATGGTTAAAGTTGGCAATAATCATGATTGTAGATTCTTATTGAAATAGAGAAACGAATTCAAATTCAGTTCGAATTGCAGCGGTAGTATAGACATTTGGAATGCACTAAAATGTTGGTATGAGTAGGTTACTTGCATTATACAACCATCGAAAAAATTTAATTGGACATAACATGGATTCATACTCCCTCCTTCCATCTATATAGGGTGTAATGCGTTTTTTAAGACCGCCTTTGACTGTTGACAAGATTAATTGTACATGACATGCACAGTGTGAAAATTATATCATTGAAAGCTCCTTTCACACACAAATTTAATTGTGTGCTTTGTGTAAGTTGCATGTCATATATTATTGCTCTAATATTTGCTCAAAGTTAGCCTCGAAAAATGCATTAGGCCCTATATAGATGGAAGGAGGGAGTAGCTTTGAATAGCATTTGTATAGTAAAACGGGACAAGACTCTCTCATTGTGTGGTGTGAATAGTTTTATTTTTTTCATTTTTTTGGTTGAGGGAAGTGCGAATTGATTTGGTACGTACAAGTACAATATTACACATTAGGCTTCTCCCTAAAATTCAATCCGCGCGTTGTTATATCTCAAAAATTCAGATATCGTGCTCCCAAAACTGGCGCCTTCACAACCCGCACATTGCTATCCCGAAATTACAACGCGCACAAAAACTCCCTCCATCTGCCAAATCCCAACATGCGGAATCCCCCTTCTAACCCTGAGCCGAAAGGGCCACTAGTTCAAATCGGTGGGGGGTACTTTTATAACACACCGTACATTTTGGACAAGCGCGTCCCTAAGTCATGGTTCCCCCTCCCATCGCCTCCTTTTCACCATTCGAAATCCCAGGCCGCCATAACCTCTCTGCTCCAGCTGCAAAATCCCACCCTCCTCCGTCCGCCACCTCACAGCTGCCCAGCCAGAGCCTCTTCCCCGACAACGTCGTCCATCGCAAGAGCTCGACGTCCCTCGTCCACCTCCCCGGATGAGGATCTGTCATCCATATTGTCGTCCCGCCGGTTCATCTCGCTGCTCCAACGATTGTCTCGTCTATCGTGGCTGCTCCATCCCCACAACGCCGCCTTAACCTGCTCCACCAGAATCACAACATCCTCACTGACTCCTCGGACGATGCCGAGGCCTACTCGGCACCACCAAAGAGGTTGTACACTCATCGCATCGCACCTTCTCCTTAACTCGACCTCCCGGCACCGATGGTGCTCCATCTCGCACCCCGATGGAGCGGCTACCTCGTAGCCGGCGCCATGGGCGACATCTCCATGGTGGCTCTCCCCCAGTGCGAGGCCCCTTCAGCGGCGGCGTCCTTACTAGCTCTCGCTCGCTTGCTCGCGCTGCTGTTGCTGCTCCGGCTCTTGCTCGCTTGCTCGCGTTGCTGCTGCTGCTCTCCCCCTTGCTTGTGCTGCTTCTCTACTCCGATTTAGCTACACTTTAGTCGACTGAATCGACTTTTGGGTCAGTCAATTTTTAGGGGGGGGGCTCGTTGGAGTTAAGGAAGAACCACCTGAAGGAGGGAGGGGGGCTCGCTGGAGAGGTACCCCACTATCTATCTTAGGGTTCAGGGTGGGGGCAGTGGTCGCCGGCGGTGGGGGGGCGCGGTGGTGGGGCGGTGGCGTGGGGACTGCCGGAGAAAAATCTCCGTGCAGGAGGGCTAGAGGGCTGGCCAGGGCGGCGGTGGACCGGCGGTGGGGAGTTGTTTTGGGGCGACGAGGCGGCGCTGGGGCCGGCGGTTCAGTCGGTGGTGGCTGGCGGCTCAGGGGGGTGCAGGTTGAAGATGAACTGCAGGCCCTCCCTAAACTACATGTCAAGTGCCTCTCTGCTACATTGCGTTCAGTTTCGATAGTAACATTCAGATTCCACAATAAATTTCAGTTTCGACAGTTAAGTTCAGAGTCAACAGTTTTTACCCCATCTGTTGTAGTCAAGTGGTTTTTGGTGATGTAAATTTTACATCTATTTTACATCATCTATTGAAGAAGCTATTAGAATCCCACTTGAGATTAACGATGTATGTCTTGTGCTGCTTCAGCCTTGACGTCTTACGGCTCACCGGAGCTGCTCCAACGACAGAACGATCCATCACAACAGAGCAGTGCCCTGGACACCGTCTACAGATTCCTCAGATCTTCCTCCACACCTCCGACAGCCACCTCTACCTCAACTTCTTCAGTGACCAACCCAATGATGATGAGGTCGACATGGCTACGGCAAAGAGGTTGTACACTTGTTGCATCACTTATTACTCTACATTCATGTAGATCCATTAGGGCTATTTTGGTTCAACGGAAAAACATAGCAATAGGAAATTTTCCTATGGCACTCTACAATTCAATTATTCATGCATTTTGTTGAAAGGAATGGAGAAAAACATCCACCTGGACCTACTTTTCAAAATCCTATGCATGAAAACAAGACCAAGTGCATTAGTGGCAGGATAACATTCTAACTGTACAGGCTTTCATATGGTTTCACTTTATTTTGGCCATGCTTCTTTGCATTCCTCTGCTCTTCCAAATCATGTGAACCAAAAACCCGAGTTGACAGAAATCCTGTGTTTACAAATGCTCTGATTACAATGTGCATTCCTATCCTATTCCGGTGTTTTTTCTATCCCTGCGTTATTAGAATCATGCAAGACAAATCATCCCTTACAGAATTACTTCAGTTATAGGTAGGTGTCAAAGGGAACTTTGTGTGGTTTGTTCTGCTCCTGCCGCGACGTCGTCCACCTCACCTGAGCTGCTCCATCGACAGAAGCATCCACCAAACCAGACATCACGACTCCTGACCGTCTTTCGCCGCCTCAGATCTCCTTCCCTGCTGCCGGCACCCACCGCAACGGCATCACCATCATCAACTCAACAGATGAACCTGAGGAGTACATGGGTCCACAAGAGAGGTCGCACTCTTTTGTTTCTGCTTATGTTATGCATTGCTTAAAATTACCTGCTGCTTTATCGTCCTGTTCACCTCTTAGACTCCAAGTCAGGTCCAAATTAATGTTCAAACTTGAGTTCTAAATTAGTTGTGGGGCACATATCGAGGCAGCAATGAATGGTATCTCTGTCTAATATCTGGTTCACCTAGGGTGTGCCTGTGTTGTTCATCTTGGATCCATCCACTGGTTGTTACCATCACTCTAAGTTTCTGCATGCTCTCCTTACATAATCTCACCATATTTTTTTTGTATGCATGTCAGATATTGTACACAATCATGCTGAACATGTAGAGAAAAAGAGAAGACTTTTGCATGGCAATACAATGTCATGCAGACATCACTCCATGGTGGGTTCAATGGCAAACCCTCCCCCCCTCTCTAGATTGTAATCCAGAGGAAAATATCTGTTCTGAGGCGGATTCAGACGCAGCTGGCCACTCCTATTTACCCTACAAGGTGTTTGCTCTACCTTAGCATGATGATGTTACTCATATCATGCATATGTTGCCTTGTAGTGCCTACTTTTGACATCATATATGTCATCTGCTTAGTTTAGACATGTTCTATAATGCCACCTGCTTAGTTTCTACATCATATATGGGAATTATGCAGTCTCATGTCTTTTAGCCAGCCATAATATATGTGAAATGTGCAATGCCATCCTGTTTAACCAGGCATCATATATTTGAATGATATCTTTCCCATCCTTTTCTTCATTACATTTCCATTTGTTGACAATGTTTGTACATTAAACTACTCTTCCTGTGTATCAGCCATTTGGGTGGGAGATGGAAAAATCTGGAGTGAAAACAAGGCTTTCAGAGCAGATAGTGCTACATGTCGAAGCAGATCTCTTGTTGGGTCCCAATAGCTCCTCAGAAATGGATTCAGAGACAGATAACTAGTCATATTCCCCCACCAAGGTGTATGCTCTAACTTGGCACAGTTATACTGCTCATATCATGCATATGGTGTCTTGCATTGCATAGTTTAGACATCATATACAGAATATTCAACACCATGTTCTTAGTTCAGACACCGTATCGAATGCCCTCTGTTTAGAATATAAATCACATATGTGAATTAAATCATGTGATCCTGATTACTTAGATAACATGTATGTGAATTATGTCATGTGATCCTATTTAGTTATTCATCATATCTTTGAATTATGTTATGCTATGCTATCCAGTTTAGATAGACATCATATATGTGAAATTATGTCATGCTATCCGTTTTAGTTAAACAATATACATTTCAACTATTTCATGCCTCTTTTTTTCCACACTATCTATTGCATCTGTCTCTCATACAATGTATGTACATTCAACTATGTTTCATGTTTATCAGCCATTTGAATTGGAGCAGGTGATGCCAGTATCTAGCAGAGTAAAAACACGGTCTTCAAATAAAATTGTGCTACCTCTTGGTGGAGATAGCACCCCGGTTGTACATGCACGAGAACCAACCCTACCACACATAACCCAGACTCTCGCAGATTGTACCCCTACTATGATGGACAGAGAACCAGCTCACCCAATCTAACCCCAACCCCAGCAGATAGTAACCCAGTTCCTATTGACAGAACACCATCTCCACCACAGAGCTCCCAAACAAGAGCAGTTAGTAAGGCAGCTCCAGTGCCCAAAGGGCCAGTACTACTACGGGAACCCCAACTCCACCAGTTAGTACGCATATTCTTGTGGAGGAAGCACAACCAACCAGTCGTAGTTTAGCATCTATCACATTTGATGTTGTAAAATCCTATGTGCGTATCTTTCCATCTTGGAAATATTATACTGAAGATGAAGGAAAATGCCAGTTGCAGGTGTTTGTCCAGGAGTTATGTGTAAGTAATGTTATTCGTGGCAATTACTTTGCTTTGTCCCATACATCCTACCTCCATGATGGTTATAATACAACAACTTTTCCCATTTTTCTCCATAGAGAAGGACCGATTTGGAAACTCAGGATGAGGTAACCTGTGCTAATACCTCTGCTGTCTTCAAGAATGCTTGGTGGCAGTATCAGAATTACCTGAAGAAAACGTACTTCACCGGCAAAGAAACTCATCAATTTCCCCTACGTTCTCCTGAGACACATTTACTTGATGATGATTGGGAATGCCTTGTGCTATACTGGTCCCGAACCAAGAATGTGGTAAGGTCTACGAGCTCATTTTTCTATTTTTAAGTACTATATTCTTGCGTCTTAATGTACTCTGTTCATGTAGAACAAGTGCTTAAACCTGAAGAACAACTGTTCTAATTTAAGATTCCATTGCTATCATGCATACTCCTTTGCTCTTGTATCACTGTATTTACTCATACGAACTTATTTTTAAATTGAAGGATCCAATCGAAACTCCAATGGCACAACAGGTATGTTCACGCATGTTTGTTTAACAGGTTTGCTCTTATCAATAGCTCTGTTTATTTCAGTTTCAATTGTGTATACAGTTGACTTCTCATATCATGCACATTACTAGCATCACAACAAAGCCAATAGTGTTGTTGTACATGTAGACCTATGGTACCCATCTGAAATCTTGTTATGCCGTGTAGTTTCCCACGCTTTGTATTCTTTCATTGATGCTTTGTCTTGAACTGATATGATTTGAACCATGTCTCTATTTTGATTTGGCAAGACAATGAAGTGACCATAGGACACAGATATATGTTTGTTTGACGCTTATCATGTACTAGTACTTAGCAATAGAATACTTGGTAGTTTAATCCTGTCCACCTTACTAATGAACTGGTTCACCGAAATGGGTTTCATATACTAGTACATGCTAAACCTGTTATGTGTCTGCTTGTTTCTTCTTTTAGAATGCTGACATAATATTGGGGAAGAATGCCTTTATTAAACAATGGTAAAGGAAGTAATGTAGATAAGGTTCACGATAGTGAATCCTTGTTGGTCTCCAACAAAGCTGATAAAACAGCTAAGGAAGACTATCTTGAAGACAGTGAGACAACCCCAAAGTCCTGTCTTGGTTTAGTGTTCGAGTTACTGGCCACTACCGCTTGCACAAGCTAGTCAAACTCACTGTCTGAATTAGTTAGGTTTCTTGAGTCTCAACTACAAGCTGAAAGGCATCGATCAGTTGTGCTGCGACAAGAAGCGGAAGGACCGCGGAAGTTCCTGGAGCATTCAGATGCATACTTTCTGGTGCAACAGCAAGTGTTGGAGGATTTTAGCGCCAAACAGGACAAAGCTAATAAGCTTGCTAAGCTTATTTCCAGCATGGTGGATACCCAGGATAACATTTCTTGAGCTCTTCTGAAGTTGTTTCAGTTATGCTCTTGTTTTGCTACCACGTTTATTTGCACTGGTGGCCAATTTTGACGGCAAGTGTATGTAATATGTTGCTTTGTTCCCTATATTTGCACGGGTGTCAAACTTTGATGCCCAGTGGATGTAGTATGTGTAATAGCGGTAATAGGCTAGCGCTAGTTGCTTGCTTATTTATTTCATTATTGTCTTGTTTAGTTGTTTGCTTGTAGTCA
The DNA here is from genome assembly GCF_018294505.1 of Triticum aestivum. Taxonomy (NCBI): domain Eukaryota; kingdom Viridiplantae; phylum Streptophyta; class Magnoliopsida; order Poales; family Poaceae; genus Triticum; species Triticum aestivum. The sequence goes on along the minus strand of NC_057807.1, from coordinate 391,050,307 downwards.
TGGTAGTTCTTTTTCCGCGTTTTTCTAGTGGCCACAATAACCCATTTTTGGTAACTAGGCCAGAATAATCATGGCAACACACGGACTGGTGTAACCATGGGCCTCATGCAGGCCGTATGATCCATGGGCCTTCTACGGGCCGTATGATCCATTGGTCTTCTATACGGGCCATAGGATCCATGGGCCTTCTACGGGCCGTAGGATCCATGGACTTTCTACGGGCCATATGATCCATGGGCCTTCTGCGGGCCATATGATCCATGGGCCTTCTGCGGGCCATAGGATCCATTGGTCTTCTACGTGCCATAGAATCCATGGGCCTTCTATGGGGCGTATAATCATTTCGCCAATCATCGGCCGTACTATTCGTGGACCATAACGGGCCGTTAATAGGCAGTATTTGATAACTCTATGAAAACATCCCAATGGGTTTTTTTGACATGAAAACAGCCCAGTGGGTTAACGGGCCACAAACGGGCCGACTGTAACCACGGGCTGAATGTGGCCCACAACTAGAAAATGATAGTAACGGGCCGTAAGTAATCGAATGCTGGAAATGAGCCCAAGAATAAATGGGCCCTTAGAAGGCCGAAAGATAACATGGGCTGGAAACGGACCATTGGAATAATGGGTCGTTAATGGGTATAAAGTGATACATTGTTCATGATGGGCCAATTTCACCATGGGCCGTTAATGGGCCAAGAGTTACAAAGGGCCTCATATGGGCCAAAAGACGTCATGGGCCATACATGGGCCAGAAGTTAAAACATGCTAGAATCATATTGGACGGCCCAGATGATGCTACTGGGCCTAATTCGGATAGGTAGTAACGGGCCCTGGGTTAGTGAGCTATAAATGGGCTATATGCGAACATGTCGTTAACAGGCTTTCCGTGGGCTGGCCCGCCACCTTTTGACCAAGTCAAATGGGTCGGCCTTTTCACAAGAATGGGCCTCTATTGGGCCGTGCCACGTTTCGATGTATCATAGGCGCCTTCGATCCAATGAGTGGATGACATCTGTCCCAACAGTGAGCCGACATGTGTTTCCTCTAGCCAATTTTACACGTGGAAAATCCCCATTTGTCAGGGCTGTTAACGGGTTATCGGATCCAAAACCGGACCCGATAGCTTAACGGCGAGCCATTACGGTGGATGCCACGTGTTAGTCACCCATGACGAAAGCACTTCTATGGCGCGTGATTTATCGTCATGGAAGTGGACACTTCCGTGATGATAATTTTTGTAATGTCATGGAACACTTCTACAACAGCACAGGTATGACTATCTTAATTCTGTCACAAAATCGTCATAGATGTACATGCATGACAGAAAACATGACCTACTGTGACAAACACGTGTCATCATGGAAGTGTATTTTTTGTCGTGACACCCCGGACTTCATGTTTGTGTAGTTTTCATCCAGGCTGACGCCGAGGGTTGTGAAGGAGAAGTGGTCGTTGAAGAACCGTATGTTCTCCTGAAAAGGCCTAGACTCTGCATCCGTGCTAGACAAAAGCCTCATTAGCTCCAGGATGGGATCTGGTTGCTTCAGCTCGATCTGCCCATTGTGACAGCAGAATCCCGGGGCCTTGGACACAGACTTCTTGGCCTTGCAGTGCTCGCAGTTCACGGCGTGCTTGATGATGTGTGTACTGTCGGGCAGGTTTGAGTACACATAGTCGAATGGATCATGGTCGACATAAGGATTCTGACTTGAGTATTCCAATTTGGCATGCTCCATGTCATCAGCAGCCGAGCCTACAAACAATGTTTATAATTGATGTGATACTCCCAAAGTGTGGATCTTGCTCAAGCTGGTGTACATACCTTCACTAGCAAACAGGTAATATTCATCATCAAAGAGGTTGTCCGGATTGGCATTATCATTCATCAGACCACTAAGGTAAGCTTCCATGTCGTCTGCCCAGGTTTGTAACCAATAAATGAGGGTTCAGTCTCAAGGCACACAAGGAGAGTAAGAATGGGAGTGTTATAGTAAGTATGCGAGTGTTACCTTCACTTCTGATTGTGTACTCCGGCATGCTAGATGAGGTTGAGGCACCGTGTGCTTCAACTTCGGTAGGATGTCCCGTTGAGCTCATTTCCGGGTTGGATATGGTCCTGACGTATGGGGTCTTCACCCTACCTGCAAAGCTTTCATTACGACGATCTGGCAGAGCCTTCCTCTCACCACGTGGTACATGCATATTTGGTTTTCACTTGCCACTTTTCTCCTGACGCTTCTTTGCCACCATACTTCCCTTGCAAGCTCGCTCTCTCGTCCTGTGCTGGGATATGGATGCATGACTCCGCTCGTCAGCTCTATTTTCTGCTATTATGGGCGGATCACTGGTTTGCTACTCAGCACTTTTTAGGTGCTCATTGATTTTCCCGGTGTTGTCATCTACAGCACAATCACCTAGGGTTCTGCTTAGGTAGGCACCTACAACATTTTTGAATCATTATAAAAATCTGACAGTGAATGATTACAAAATGAAAGATGATTGTTGATGGAAAACTACCATCGGTTTCGTTGCTATGAATGTATGTGGCCGCCGACTTGACAGTAGGAGCACAATCTATTTGTTCACCTTTAGATTGATGCGTGTGGGTTGAAAGCATGAGAGTCGGCACACTCATTGCACGGCCCCCATCTAGACACACATATTTGGACCAAAAGACTGGTGCTGCGTGAAAGTCAGACATTGTGCTAGTTAGATCTGGACGCGGCATTGCGATCGATTCAGCACACATAGTGTTTTTCTTTGCATCATACTTTTTCTTTCTTTGAGCACTCGACTCACCCTTCTCATCAAAAGTCATGCATTCTCGGTGTTGCATGCGCCATTCTATTTGTTTTTGATTTTTTTTGTCCAAGATCGACCATTCCGTTATCCACATTCTTCCGATAATATGCTCCCCTCTGTGTGTTTCCTGCTCCCTTTGCCCATCCCTTAACCTTAAGTCATGCTTGTTTTCTTTATCATATTGATGCCTAGCTTGTTTTTTATCATGAAAGACACCAGATGCAGTTGAAGGAGGCAATGGGGCATCATCATATGACAATAATGTATAGCTAGAGGTTGTTGGGTTGGCTGGTTAAACAATAGTGTGAAAACATAATCAGACCATCATTCTTCAACAAGAATTAATGTAGTAGACAAACGCTTACTTTATATAGCTGCACGGTCTGGTTAAACAATGATGTATAGCTGGACATAGTTGGGTTGGCTGGTTGAAGCTAGATTTTTATCTAACGTATATACATATGTCGCCTACATTCTGAACTAAGAAAGTATATACAATCATCGTATTACTGAAACATAAAACATTCTTACCTGATTTCGCAAGGGCAGGAATATTTTCATCTTGTTGCTTGCTGCCTGCATCCTCTTTTTTTCTTTCGATAAGCAGCTCACCTCTGAGCCTTTATTTGCTCCTTTTTCTCGTCAAGGTCCACCAAGGTTGGTTGACACCCATTAGTGATATCACCGAGAGGTAACAGGGGAACATTTCGCATATCTGCACGGAGGGTTTAGGGTCTTCATTGTTCAACAAGAATTCATGTAGTAGACAAATGCTTACTTTATATAGCTGCACGGGCTGGTTAAACAATGATGTATAGGTTGATGTTGCTGGGTTGGCTGGTTGACTGAAGTTCTTGATCTAACATTTATTTTTTAAATAATCCCTCCGTGCCCAAACCAAAAGTGTAAATATGGACTCAAAAGTCATATGTCTAACCTATATCGACCTTCCAAAGTTTTTATCACTTGAACCAAAATGATGAGGAATTGCATATAGAACACAGTGGTCAACTATTGGTCAACTAGTATATTCACTATTTTTGGTCAATTTTTCATGGGGTTGAATTGCATGGAAACATATGTCGCCTACTTTCTTAACTAACAAATTATATATGATCATCGTATTGTTGAACCATAAAACATTATTACCTGATGTCATAAGGGCAGGCATATTTTCATCTTGTATCTTGCTGGCTGCCTCCTCTTTATTCTTTCGACAAGCAGCTCGCCTCCGAGCCTTTATTTGCTCTTTTTTCTCATCAAGGTCCATTGAGGTTGGTTGACACCCATTAGTGATATCACCGAGAGGTAACAGGGGACAATTTCGCATATCTACATGTACATTGATATTAACCTTATATCGTAAGGGCTCGGAGGGAGTATATATACTATCATCGAAATGCGGACACATAAAACATTATTGCCTGATATGATAAGGGCGGACAAATTTCCATCTTGTTGCTTGACGGTAGCCTCCTCTTTCTTCTTTTGGTAAGCAACTCACCTACGAGCCTTTATTTGCTCTTTTTCTCATCAAGGTCCACCGAGGTTGGTTGACACCCTTAATGATATCACTGAGAGGGGACAGGGTAACATTTCACACATCTGCTTGTACATTGATGGTGCCCTCATCATTTTTCGTCGGATATTAACATTATATTGTAGAATGGAGGGAGTATATATACTATCATCGCATTGCCGACACATAAAACATTATTACCTGATATCATAAGGGCAGACAGATTTTCATCTTGTTGCTTGACGGTAGCCTCCTCTTTTTTCTTTCGATAAGCAGCTCGCCTCCGAGCATTTATCAGCTCTCTTTTTTGTCAAGGTCCATAGAGGATGGTTGATAAGTATTAGTGATATCACTGAGAGGATGGCGTGGAACATTCTACGACCTCTTTTCCTTGTTATCATGTTGCATGCTAGCTAGTTCTTTTGTTAGATTACTGGGATCTGGCAACGAATCTACATTATATAGGAATGATATTGGAGGGTTGTCTGCATCATGTAAACATAACAAAATATTGGACCAAAATAAGGCAAAGTTGTAGGCATGATTTATCACATAAAAGCATAAAAGTAAGCTCTGTATATATACACAACCTTAATACATGCACTACTTGGGTAAATCTTGTGAACATCATCGGCTACAGGTATAACCCCTTCATTAGAGTCGTCAAGATTTGTCCCCTCCATCGGGCCTGCAACATCTCCTGTGATGGTGCTTGACATGTGTAACAAAATATGTAGCCGAAGATAGACATGGAGGTACAAATATACCTAGAGTATCATACGTGCTATCACCATTGTTCTCAAGGTCCATAGAGGATGGTTGATAAGTATTAGTGATTTCACTGAGAGGATGTCATGGAACATTCTGAGGCCTCTTTTCCTCATTATACGTTGCATGCTAGCTAGTTCTTTTGTCATATTACTGGGATCTGTCAACGAATCTACATTATATATGAATGAGATGGAGGGTTGTCTCCATCATATAAACATAACAAAATATTGGACCAAAATAAGGCAAAGTTGTAGGCATGATTTATCACATAAACGGCATAAAATTAAGCTCTGTATATATGCACAGCCTTAATACTTGCACTACTTGGGTAAATCTTGTGAACATCATCGGCTACAGGTTCCCTTTGTTAGAGTGGTCAAGATTTGTCCCCTCCATCGGGCCTGCAACATCTCCTGTGATGGTGCTTGACATGTGTAACAAAATATGTAGCTGAAGATATACATGGAGGTACATATATACCTGGAGTATCATATGTGCTATCACCATCGTTCTCAAGTATCATCCGTTCTGAGGGAGTAATATGGACTCCTACAAGTCACATTTTTGATACATTAGAATCGGTTGTGCCCAAGTTTGTTAGGTATGATTTATCACATAAAAAGGATAAAATTAAGCTATGTATATTTGCACAGCCTTATACCTAAACTACGTGGTTGGGTTGCTGTGTGGAGTATAATCCCTTTGTTAGAGTCGTCAACATTTGACCCCTCCATCGGGTCTGCAACACAATCAGTCTCCTGGGATGGTACAATGATGACGCCGTATGTTCTGTTGGCTTGCTGCATGGAGTCCCCATATGTAACTATTAAAAAAGGTCATGTCCAACAGACTCAGGTATATCGCAAATAATTGTAAACTGACTTTGCAAGTAGATCACGTGAAATACCAACATTATTAAAGGCCCTCTCCTATTGTACAGAAATTCAATCCATAAGGGCAGCTTGTTACAGATTTATGAGTTTACTATACATATCAAAATAGAAAGACATGTCCAACAGACTTTGCTACCTTTTAGATTTTTGTAAACTGACTTTGCTGGTTACATATTAAAAAATCAAGATGCTAAGATGTGATGTTCATTCTATTGCAGCTAGATGAAGGCTGTCGAAGAGCACAAGCACATCTTGCTATTGTACAAGACTTCAACACATAAGGGCAGCTTGTTACATTACAGAAACTCGTGATTGGTAAGGGTGTGAAATCATGAATGCACGGTTTGTGTTGCAAGGTGCTCAGACTCTCAGATTGCGACTTAACAGCAACTTTGTTCGTTTGTTTGTTTGCTTGGTTGTTTGTAGTTTGTTTCTGTGACCTGTTGTAAACTTTATAGCAGCTATTTGCAGTCTGACATACATCTGCATATACAATTGCATGATGCCCTGTTTTTGTAACAAAACTCAATGAAGTCATGGTTTATACTTGCTGTTAAGTCATGGTTAGAAGTTGTTGAAAGTCAGAGAAGTCATGGTTAAAACTCACAGAAGTCATGGTTAGAACTTTAGTCATTTGATTGAACCGCAGACATGTTGAAACCGTTCAACATACCTAGGGTTGAAACCACCCTGCATTCGCAGCGGCGCCGACGTGAGCTCCTACATCTGTGGTGGGGATCCAGAAACGTGGATGCGAGATCCGGCAGGGTCTTCTCGATGGGTGTCACGGCGACGGCGCTGACAAGTGCGCAAATCGCACGATGGCGGCGATCCCATGTAGGCGAGATCCGGCGGGGTCTGCTTGATGGGATCGGCGGCCAGGCGATCTAGAATTGTCCGTGATCCCGTAACACGTAGGCGAGATCCGGCAGTGTCTTCTTTAGGCGATCGGCGGCAGGGCAACTCTGATGGTCTCAGGCGGCGGGCTGGTTCTTTGGGCTACGTGGGTGGATTTGGGTGGGTGTGGGGGTGAGGGAATGAAAAAAATAGATGAAATAAAACCGGACGAAACTGGTGGGACAAAAAAAGTCATGGATGCAATCCTACCAAGTTAGACATTAGGAGTAGAGATAGCATAGCCACCACCATAGAAGGGGGGAGTCATCGAGCCCTTGAGAGACTGAATCCTCAGAGCTCATCACAAGAACAAGCCTCCTGAGCCTGTTCTTCCCCTTGTACTAGTTCATCCTCAGCCCCCCGCGAGGCTAATCCACCACAAAGTAGGAGTAGGGTTTTACATCACAAGGTGGCCCGAACCTGGGCAAACTGCCATGTCCTTTTCCTTCTTGTTCCTCGAGCTAGGTTGGGAGAGCAGTGAGTCGATCGGCATGAGAGGTTGAGTTCTTCGCACACGCCCCTGAGTTCGAACCTTCTTGGGTCCGCGGAGCCCGGAATCCAACGTTAATTCCTGCTCGCCCTCGAGTAGGTAACTGATAAAAAAGATAATTTTTGATGTGTAATGCTACCTAGCAAAATCTTGATCATATATCTAATCATGGCATGAATATTAAGACACGAATGATTCAAAGCAATTGTCTATAATTTGACATAAAGACATCAATACTCAGGCATCCCAACAAACAATCGTATCTTTCAAAATATCAACGCTAAAGAAAGCTATCCCTACAAAATCATATAGTCTTGTCATGCTCTGTCTTCTTAACACAAAGTATTTATCATGCACAACCCCGATGACAAGCTAAGCAATTGGTTCATACTTTTTAACGTGCTTCAGCTTTTTCAACTCCCATGCAATACATGAGCGCAAGCCATACATATAGCACTATGGGTGGAATAGAGTATGCTGATAGGGGTAAATATAGAGAAGACAAAAAAGTAAGAAAGTCTCACATCGACGTGGCTAACCAACGGGCTATGGAGATGCCCATCAATTGATATCTATGCGAGGAGTAGGAATTGCCATGCAACGAATGCACTAAGAGCTATAAGTGTATGAGATCTCAACATGAAAACTGAGTGGGTGCGCAATCTAACTCTATAATGAAAAATTTCCACTAGTATATGAAAGTGACAACATAGGAGACTCTCCATATGAAAGACATGGTGCTACTTTGAAGCACAAGTGTGGAATTATCATGCCCCTTGTTGGTGTCAAAACCGGCGGATCTCTGGTAGGGGGTCCCGAACTGTGCGTCTAGGCGGATGGTAACAGGAGACGAGGGACACGATGTTTTACCCAGGTTCGGGCCCTCTTGATGGAGGTAAAACCCTACGTCCTGCTTGATTAATATTGATGATGTGTGTTACAAGAGTAGATCTACCACGAGATCAAGGAGGCTAAACCCTAGAAGCTAGCCTATGGTATGATTGTTGTTCGTCCTACGAACTAAAGCCATCCGGTTTATATAGACACCGGAGAGGGCTAGGGTTACACAAAGTTGGTTACAATGGTAGGAGATCTACATATCCGTATCGCCAAGCTTGCCTTCCACGCCAAGGAAAGTCCCATCTGGACACGGGACGAAGTCTTCAATCTTGTATCTTCATATTCTTGGAGTTCGACCGATGATGATAGTTCGGCTATCCGGACACCCCCTAGTCCGGGACTCCCTCAGTAGCCCCCGAACCAGGCTTCAATGACGACGAGCCTGGCGCATATGTTGTCTTCGGTGTTGCAAGGCGGGTTCTCCTTCAAACTTCATGTTCCTGTCGAATAGTGTCCGGCTTCCTCATAAATGTTGTGCTCCTTGGCTTCTACGCCCAATAATGGCCTTCTTCCACGTGTCGTATGAATGCGAAAAGCTAGGGTATTTTTACATTTCTCCCCCCAGCTGTGCGAACGAGCCGCCTATAAGAGAGGTGAGGATCTAGATCCAACTCACACCATCCTCCTTCCGCAAGTTCTCATCGAAGCGCCTCTATCAAAAATCCACTCTATCATGGACAGTCGACGCGGATCCTCCTCTCGCGCTCCCAGCCCTAAGCCAGGAGATTGGGGGAGATGCTCAGTTCCACACAGCGAGCTAGTGGCGCTCCAAACCGAGGGATATCTTCCCCCAGCCTTCATGGTTCTGGTTCGGGCCGGACTGGCCACCTTCCGGGGTGGAAAGCAGGCAGAGAGCGTTCCCAACCCCTCCCAAGGGGAGCGGGTATGCTTCGTCCCTTATTTAATAAGGGGACTTGGATTTCCCATACATCCGTTTCTCCGGGGGCTCCTAGAGTTCTACGGACTCCAGCTTCACCACCTTACACCTGCCTCCATTTTGCACATCGCGGGCTTTGTAGCTCTTTGCGAGCTGTTCCTGGGCATCGAGCCCAATTTTGCACTGTGGAAGAGATTGTTTTGCCTCATACCCCGTTCTCACAAGGGGTCGATATATTAAGTGGGCGGAGCCGAAATATGGCGCATCGCCGGGACCGGATATCCATCCGGCACCCCGAAGAAGGCGTCCGAAGATTGGCCTTCGGAATGGTTCTATATGGAGGATGCTCCTCTGCCGGATCCAGTTCGGATCGGCCTCCCGGAGTTCAGCAATGCCCCCTTGAAGAAACGCCTGAGTTGGCGCCCATGGAGCCCTCAACGGGAGGATGATGTGAGCGTCCATTATCTGATGGGCCGGATTAGGTTACTGGCCCACTCCGGATTGACCATGATTGGAATCATGGCCACATGCATTATGCGAGGGGTGCAGCCGCTCCAATATAGGGGCCACCCCATGTGGGACTTCAACAGGGAGAACGACGCCACCCGTCATGGCCGCAAGGGGCCAGGATCGGCCGCGGATCTGGTGAAGATCCTGTCCGGCTTGTACAAGGGGGAGAAGGAAGACTTTCTCCAGACGAGCCCATTGAATGGGTTCTCCATGAATAACCCTCGGAGCTGGGTAAGCGAACGTTTATTCATTCGACCCGTGCTTTCGAAGTTAAATGCCTTACTCTGTGATTTTGATGCAGGAACTGCGTCGGGATGTGGAGCGCATACACAGTCCGGCTCCATAACCCGAGGATCCGGGAAGATCCCTTGATCCGGCCTCCGAAGAGGATCCGGACATAAAGGTGGATTTAATTGACGGGGTGTTCCACCAGCTCAGCATAGATAATGCTTTGGTCTCCATTACGGCTGACTACCCTGGTTTGTGTCCGGCTTCCCAGGTGAGTACGACCGAAGTTCTGACACCGTTGCTTTGTTAATGCTTATTTCTAACCACCATGCACCAATGGTGCTCGGCAGGCGGTGCCTCCACGGCAGGAAGCCGAGCTTGCGGTGACTGACCAAAAGGGGTCAGTTTGGCCCAGCAGGTGGAAGAGGAGTGCGGCGCGAATCGAAACGTCGCCGCAAAGGTATGGCGCACCATTGTCCTTTAAGGGAAAAAATTCCTGGGAGGCATATTAATGCTCATGATTCTTCCAGGAGAAAAAGCGCTCGCCGGACTGACTCCGGAGAGGGTGCCCACCAAGCCTCCGCCAGCCAGGCTCCAACGCCTGGTCCGGAAGGGGAGGCTAGCGCAAGGCGCGAGCCGGACGCTCCTCCAACGGAGGATGCCGACAGGTTGTCCGCCACCAGGTCTGAGGTGGAGAGTGCCATGAATCATAGGCGCCGTCGGACAATTCTTCGTGACGCGTGTTTCTCCCCTGAGGCTTTAAATGCCTTTAATGCGGGAGACGCGCACCTCCGTGCTGCTCAAGATGGTTTAACCAAAGCCACGGAGCAGTATGTAAAGGACATACGGGTTAGGAATTTTAATGGCTATATATGCTAGTAGCCCCCGATACTTAAAATAGTTAAACTAACTGATTTAAAGATCATTTGTTATGCAGGATCTTACTGAGAAGAATACCCACCTGTCTCAGGAGCTTCAAAAGTGCAAGGCCCAACTTGAGGCCGCACTAGCCGCTGCTGGGGGAGCCACGGAGACCCCCTCTGGTAATTAATATTTTTGAAAAGAGAAGTAGTTAACAAAATGTGGCGTGTGTGTATAGTCTGACAATAATATTGCAGAGGGCGCCGGACTAGATCCGGACAAGCAACAGCTACTACGCCAGTTGAAGGCCGGCGAGAGGGTGCTTACGAAGGTGCAGCAGGAGAGGAACAAACTCCAAGATGCCCACACCCAGCTTGGAGAAGAGCTAAAAGGTGTTCGGGCCCAGCTGTCTGGCTCCTTGAAGGAGAATCAGCGGCTTCGTCGCGGCATCTATAGTAAGTGCTTGAGCAAACTCTTTTGAAAAGAAGAGTTCGTCGAGGAAGTCGGTTAACAGAAATATTTCTGTAGGTGTGCTCACAGGTCGCCCTGCGGAGGAAATGCCTGGTTCGACGGGTGACCAACTTCCCGAGCTGGTGCAGCTTCTCGAACGTGTTCGGCAGGCGATGAGTGGCGTCATGCAGGCTTTATGGCCTTCCGTCTCCCTACCCGAGGGCCTTGGAGGGCTTGCGGAGAAGCTTCAGGGAGCACAGCGACGCCTCCGTCTGTGGAAGATATCGGCCTGCCGTCAAGGCGCCAGGGAGGCCTGGGCCATGGTGAAGACGCGGTATCCGAAGGCTGACCCAAACCACATGGCCGAGGTCGGACCTGCGGGGCCTGACGGGAAGGAGATCCCTATGAGCTTGATGTATGGCCAAGTAGAACTGGCCACGAAATATTCCCAACAGGACTGTAAATTAGACAGCCTGTTAGATGGGATTGAAGAGGAGTACAATCAGTCAGTTTGACGATGTAATTTTGAAATGACGTGTAAAATGCCTTCTAGCCAGATTGTAGATCGTTTGTCTTTGCGGACCTTTTCACTTCAACCTCGGGACCCAACAGTCTGGAGTGTGTCCGAATACCCTTACGGTTATAGAAGAACCGGGGCATGCGTGGAGACAAGGCGTCGGGGTCATAATTGCTTTATCAGACAAGTGCCCAACTAGCTATGTTATATTACATGGTTAGTAAGAAACATCTTCCAGGGAGAATAGTTCCGTTAAGGGTTCCTTTCCCTGGGGAGGCATGCCCTAAAGTGCATGTCCGGACTGCGAAAATAGCAGAAAAAGCATCTGGGGGCAAATAAATAAGTAAGTAATAAATCATCTTTCAAGTCACCGACCGAATATTCTCTTAAGAACGCTAGCTTTCGGCTTCACCCAGTCTGAGGTACACATCCGGCTGACCCGGCAGTAACAATCGCAGAGGTGCTCCCTTTACCTCCTAGCCGAACAATCGGGAACATAGGGGTAAGCACAGGAGCCAGGCAACCCAGCTTGGCCAAAACTTAAGTCTTATCGATGCATATAATGGTGAATAAAAGGTACATGCGGAAGTATGACACATGTGTTGGGCATGAAGCCCGTATAAATAAGCTTCTGTTAAAGAAGCCCCCGGGTATAACGAGTGCGAGTAGCACATCGAGTAAGTGCGAACAAAGCGCAGATCAGCCCTCGAGAGGTTTGAGCTGAAGAAAGGAGAGGAGAAAGGAGGGAAAACAAAGACAGTGAAAAAATAAGAAAGGTGGATGGAGGAAGGAGACGAACCCTGAGTCCGGCGCTAGGCGTAAAATCTTCGGAGACGGGCTGTGTTCCATGGGTTTGGCTCGAGTCGGTTGTCAGATGCGTTGCATAGACGGTATGCACCGCCGGTAAGGACTTGGTCAATGATGAAGGGACCTTCCCATTTGGGCTTAAGTTTGTCCTTTTTCTTGTCCGGCAGGCGTAGAACTAGCTCGCCAACATTGTAAGTTTTGGCCCGTACTTCTCGGCTTTGATATCTTCGAGCCTGCTGTTGATAAAATGCGGAGCGGGATTTTGCCACGTCGCGCTCCTCCTCTAAAGCGTCCAAACTGTCCTGCCGATCTAACTCAGCTTCTCTTTCCTCGTACATGCGCACGCGAGGTGAGTCATGAATTATGTCGCAGGGCAAAACTGCCTCAGCGCCGTATACCATAAAAAATGGTGTGAATCCGGTTGTGCGGTTTGGAGTGGTCCGCAGCCCCCAGAGTACGGAGTCGAGCTCCTCTACCCAGTGCGTGTTAGATTCCGTGAGGGACCGCACTAATCTGGGTTTGATGCTGCTCATGATTAGACCATTTGCTCGTTCCACTTGAACATTAGTTTGAGGGTGGTAGAATGAAGCGTAGTCGAGCTTGATGCCCATGTTTTTGCACCAGAGTTTAGCCTCGTCGGTCGTGAAATTCGTGCCATTATCAGTGATGATGCTCTGGGGGATGCCGAAGCGGTGTACTACCCCGGATATGAAGTCTATCACAGGTCCGGATTCTGCCGTTTTAACCGGCTTGGCCTCTATCCATTTGGTGAATTTATCCACCATGACCAATAAGTATTTGTGCTTGTGGGTTCCCCCTTTAAGGGGTCCAACCATGTCAAGCCCCCAGACCATGAACGGCCAAGTAATGGGTATAGTTTTGAGGGCGGTGGGTGGCATATGGCTCTGATTGGCAAAGAGCTGGCAACCGACGCATCGTTGGACTAAGTCCTGAGCATCTGCTCGGGCGGTCGGCCAATAAAATCCTGTACGGAAGGCCTTGCCTACAAGGGCCCGGGCGGCGGCGTGGTACCCGCCGAGTCCGGCGTGAATTTCAGCCAGGAGATTTCGCCCTTCCTCTTCGGAGATACACCTTTGAAGGATTCCGGTCGTGCTTTTCTTATAAAGTTCTCCCTCATGGACCTTGTAGGCTTTAGACCGCCGAACTATGCAGCGGGCCTCATTTTGATCTTTGGAAAGTTCCTGCCTAATTAAGTAGGCTAGGAATGGTTCCGTCCACGGGCCAATTACTGCCATTATTTCGTGGGCTGAAGGTGTTATTTCATTGGCTGAGCCGCCGATCGTGTCAGATTTGTCTGAGTTAGGTGATGCAGCTGGCTCCGGATTGTTATTTCCGGACACCTCTTCCCATAATACGGATGGCTTAAAGAGCCGTTCCAGGAAGATGTTTGGAGGGACGGCGTCACGTTTTGCGCCAATGCGTGCTAACACGTCTGCTGCCTGGTTATTATCCCGGGCTACATGATGGAATTCGAGTCCTTCGAATCGAGCTGACATTTTTAGGACGGCGTTGCGGTAAGCTGCCATTTTCGGATCTTTGGCGTCAAAGTCTCCATTTACTTGGGATATTGCAAGGTTTGAATCCCCACGCACCTCTAGGCATTGAATGCCCATGGAGATTGCCATCCGGAGGCCGTGTAGAAGGGCCTCGTATTCAGCTGCATTGTTGGAGTCCATGTACATTATTTGAAGTACGTATTGGACTGTGTCTCCAGTTGGGGACGTCAAGACGACGCCAGCCCCCAAGCCAGCCAGCATTTTGGATCCGTCGAAATGCATGATCCAATTGAAGTACGTGCCATACTCTTTAGGGAGTTCGGCTTCGGTCCATTTGGCGACGAAGTCAGCCAGGACTTGCGACTTTATAGCTCGCCGTGGTTTGTAGGTTATATCAAATGGTAAGATCTCAATGGCCCATTTTGCAATCCTGCCCATTGCATCGCGGTTGTTTATAATATCGTTGAGAGGTACTTCGGAGGCCACCGTTATGGAACACTCTTGAAAGTAGTGTCGCAGCTTCCGGGATGCCACGAACACCGCATACGCTATCTTTTGATAATGTGGGTACCGGGACTTGCATGGAGTTAAGATAGTGGATATGTTGTATACTGGTTTTTGAAGAGGGAATCTGTGCCCTTAAGTTTCTCGTTCGACGACGAGTACCGCGCTAACAACTTGATGTGTTGCTGCGATGTATAATAACATAGGTTCGCCCAGGTTGGGCGCGGCCAGGACCGGATTTGTTGCCAGTATGGCCTTGATTTCTTCGAGTCCGGCCGTGGCGGCATCTGTCCATTCGAAGTGTTCGGTGCGCCGGAGGAGGCGATAGAGGGGCAGAGCCTTTTCTCCCAAATGGGAGATGAAGCGGCTTAGAGCCGCTACGCACCCAGTTAGTTTTTGTATTTGCTTGAGGTCTTTTGGGTTATCCAATTGTGACAGAGCTCGGATCTTGGCTGGGTTTGCTTCAATTCCTCTACCGGATACAATGAAGCCCAAAAGCTTTCCGGCTGGTACTCCGAAGACACACTTTTTTGGGTTGAGCTTAATGTCATATGCTCGGAGGTTGTCAAATGTCACCCTCAAGTCGTCTACTAGAGTTTCGACGTGTTTGGTCTTGACGACCACATCGTCTACGTATGCCTCTACTATTTTGCCTATCTGGGTAGCCAGACATGTCTGAATCATGCGCTGATATGTTGCGCCGGTGTCTTTGAGTCCGGAGGGCATTGTGTTGAAGCAGAATGGCCCATATGGAGTAATGAATGCCATTGCGGCCTGGTCTTTTTCTGCCATCTTGATTTGATGGTATCCGGAGTATGCATTGAGGAAGCACAATGAATCGTGCCCTGCGGTAGCATCGATGATTTGGTCGATGCGAGGGAGAGGGAAAGGGTCCTTTGGACATGCCTTGTTAAGGTCTTTGAAATCGATGTAGAGGCGCCAGGATTTGTCCTTTTTTGGTACCATTACCAGGTTGGCTAGCCAGTCCGGATGTTTGATATCTCTGATGAATCCGGCTTCTAAGAGTTTGGTTAGCTCCTCTCCCATTGCCTGTCTTTTGGGTTCGGAAAATCGCCGAAGAGCTTGTTTGACTGGCTTGAATCCTTTTAGGATATTTAGGTTGTGCTCTGCCAGCCTGCGTGGGATCCCTGGCATGTCTGAAGGGTGCCAGGCAAAAATGTCCCAATTTTCCCGAAGGAATTCTCGCAGTGTGGCTTCTACATCAGGATTTAATTGTGCCCCAATGGATGCCGTCTTTGTGGGGTCCGTTGGGTGGACCAGAAATTTGACTATTTCGTCTGCTGGTTTGAAAGAGGTGGACTTGGACCTCTTATCAAGTATCACATCGTCCCTATCCACCGTGGAGCACTGCGCAGTTAATTCCTCTGCCGCTAGGGCTTCGGATAATGCCTCTAGGGCCAGTGCGGCTGTCTTATTTTCAGCGCGGGGTGCTGTATCTGGATCACTGGCGAGAGTGATTATTCCATTGGGTCCGGGCATATTGAGCTTCATGTACCCGTAATGGGGTATAGCTTGGAAGATTGTGAATGCCTCTCGCCCTAACAAAGCGTGATATCCGCTGCCGAATGGGGCCACTTGGAACGTGACCTCTTCGGACCTATAATTGTCCGGCGAGCCGAACACTACATCTAGTGTGATTTTTCTTGTGCAGCGTACTTCTCGACTAGGGATTATCCCCCTGAAGGTTGTGCTGCTTCGCTCAATGCGGCTCCAGTCAATTTTCATTTTTTGAAGGGTTTCCTCGTAGATGAGGTTTAATCCGCTACCGCCATCCATGAGTACCATGGTTAGACGAAAGTCGTCCACTATCGGACTGAGGACCAATGCGGCTGGTGCTCTAGCTGTTCGGAATTTAGGTTTGTCGCTGGCATTGAAGGTGATAGCCGTGTCGCTCCATGGATTTGTTGTTGCTACTTGGTAGACTTTGGCAAGACTGCGGATTGTTCATTTCCGCATGTTATTTGATGCGAAAGTCTCGAAGACTGTTAATACCGTACTGGTGCTGCTGGGCTGGTTGCCCGGGGCTAAAAAGCCTTCGCCACTTTTGGCCACCTGCCGTAGTATCCAACATGCTCGAAGGCTATGTGTTGGAGTGGCGCCCTCCGTACTGTGGATTTTGCAGGGTCCGTTGAGCCATCCCTCCAGTACGGTTCTGTACCCTTTAGGGGGTTTTTGCTTTTTGGTTTTTAACCCAGGTGCTTGAGTATGACGCACTCTTTTATTTCGGACTTGGGTTGTATTCAGGGCCGGATTGTCCCAAAACCTAGTTTCGGTTTTCCAGGCACTCTCCATCGCATAGTATTTTTGTACAATGATCACTAGGTCAGCGAAGCGTGTAACTTCGCGATGACTGATGGCGTTTATGATTCCCTTGTCCATGCAATTGTTGCAGAAAATTGAAATTGCCCTTTCTTCATGGCAGTCCTTTATCCTGTTCATAACCAGGAGGAATCTGGCCCAGTAACGATGTACTGTTTCATCGGGCTCTTGCCGTATTTGAGATATATCGCTTATGTTTGGGTGGGCGGGTGGAATCAAGTTCGGAACCCCGCCCAATCTGAGGCTCAAAGGCCAAGAAGCTTCCGGATTCGGAAGCTTGGTTTGCTGGACGCTTTCCAACGAATCTGGTCCGATGCCTGACTTTAGGTTCAGTATTTGATTAGCGTCCGTCCCTCCGCGGGAATCCGGCATGAAGGGATCAGGAATCCGGACATAGTTGGTTTTTAACATAGAAGAAGAGTCGCGCATTGTTCCTCTACCACGACAACGTGGTGGGTAACTTGGGGAGAGTTAATCTCTCTCAGATCGGTTTTAAGCCCAATCTGATCGTAGTCGGTAGCGACTCCCAGGGCGGCGATGCGATCCAAGAGCTCATTTACGGAGGAGAGCTCAATCAGATCTAGCTGCTCGGCCAATCCCGAGCTGACGTGAAGATCGCTTTTAGTGACCTGAGAGGTCATTGTCGGAGCGGCGGCCGAACAGGCGGTCATAAGAAAACCGCCTAGCCGGATAGTCTGGCCGGTGGCCAAAGCTCCCTTGACGACGGTGCCGTCTTTGAAGACGGGAAAAGGCATCCTTCCTGATGGTGACGGCACAGAGGAACTCTCAATGAAAGCACCAATATCGGTGTCAAAACCAGCGGATCTCGGGTAGGGGGTCCCGAACTGTGCGTCTAGGCGGATGGTAACAGGAGACGAGGGACACGATGTTTTACCCAGGTTCGGGCCCTCTTGATGGAGGTAAAACTCCACGTCCTGCTTGATTAATATTGATGATGTGTGTTACAAGAGTAGATCTACCACGATATCAAGGAGGCTAAACCCTAGACGCTAGCCTATGGTATGATTGTTGTTCATCCTACGGACTAAAGCCATCCGGTTTATATAGACACCGGAGAGGGCTCGGGTTACACAAAGTCGGTTACGATGGTAGGAGATCTACATATCCGTATCGCCAAGCTTGCCTTCCACAGCAAGGAAAGTCCCATCCGGACACGGGACGAAGTCTTCAATCCTGTATCTTCATAGTCTTGGAGTCCGGCCGATGATGACAGTTCGGCTATCCAGACACCCCCTAGTCCGGGACTCCCTCACCCCTTCTCTCTTTTCTCTCTTTTTTTCTTGCCTTTTCTTTTCTTTTTTCCTTTTTTCTTTGGCTCTTTTTGGCCTCACTTTTTATTTTATTTTTATTTTTATTTTTGTCCAGAGCCTCATCCCGACTTGGGGGGCGGGGGAATCATAGTCTCCATCATCATTTCCTCACTGGGACATGCTCTAATAATGAATAATGATGATCATCACACTTCTATTTACTTACAACCCAAAAGAAAATAAAAATTACAACTCGATACCTAGAGCAAAATATGACTCTATATGAATGCCTCTGGCAGTGTACCAGGATGTGCAATGATCTAGCGTAGTAGGGATACCAAAAAACAGACAAGCCATGGAAATATCATGCTAGCTATCTTACGATTATGCAAAGCAATATGACAATGAATACTCAAGTAATCAAAACGGAAGCGGTGGAAGTTGCATGGCAATATATCTCGAAATGGCTATCGAAAGGCCATAATAGGTAGGTACGGTGGCTGTTTTGAGGAAGATATAATAAGGCTTATGTGTGATAGAGTGTATCATATCATGGGGTTTGGATGCACTAGCAAAGTTTGCACCGACTCTCGAGGTGAGAAAGGGTAATGCACGGTACCTAAGAGGCTAGCAAATTGCGGAAAGGTAAGAGTGCATATAATCCATAGACTCACATTAGTCACTTGTACGCGTCAATGCTATACAAACGGTTTTAAACCCCTTTCCGTGATGGCATTTGGAACCGTCGCCAAGTGAGTGTGGGCGATAGGGGGGGTCCTTCCCACACGACCCATAAACCGTCGGGGATATGCCCTCCTGGCACACACGCTCGGCAAAATGAGGTCGTGTGCGACCGGCGAGCGAGGTAATACGGTTATACATACAGTAGTGCTTAAAAATACAATTATACAGGTGAAATCATTTCCGGTCGTAAGTACATCCCACACAGTCAGCCCCCACTAAACGTTTCAGTTCGTATGTACATTCCACACAGTCCATCCAAGGAATAAGTTTCCGTTAGTATGTACATCCCACACAGTTAATGCAAGAAGTACCAAATGTTTGCGATGCGCACAACATCACAAACAGTCAATAATTTCAAAGCGTGTGTGATAAGGTGATTATCGCAAACATTTAATAAGAAAGAACTGTGTGCGATGCTGTCGTTAATCGCACACGTTTTTTCTTGGCTGATCGTGTGTGCAGTGGAGATTGATCGCACATGTTTTTCCGCTGATCGTGTGTGCGATGGAGATTGATTGCACACGTAGTGGATCCTTGAAATGTATCTGATCTCCACGTGTGCAGTGTAATCTCTAATTAATTCCTAATTAATCCCTAGTTAATCCCTAATTTAAAAATCACCTTTTTGAATTTGAAAGTAGGCAATCACTTATTTCATATCCAACCAGGTTTATTACAAATATAGGTTCAACCATGAATGCATAATTCGATGCACAGGTACATATACTGAAGAACTACAAAAGCACCAACTAAAGAATGATGAACCACAGTTGTACTAAAGACTGTAAAGAGAGAGGTGAAAGACATTTTGGTTGCTAGAGAAGTTGAAGCAGAATGTCCATATTGTGCCATCCTCCATGAGTAATGCGCGCACGACTCTAGGCCAACCCCTTGTGATGGCTGCCCGTCCATCCTTCACTGTCTTCATTACGACTTCTCGATGCTCATTGTAGTCTGGATGAAATACTTTAACCTTCATTGTGTGTCCACCAATCATGTACTTTGTGAGGTAATCTTGAGTGAACTACTTCGAGAACCACTGCGAACAAAAAAGATTCAGACATTGTTGTCTAACAACTCATTATGGGCAGTAAAAAGAGAAGGTTGCAGAGTTTGTAGTTACCATCCTAGAGCTCACTGTTGTGTTGGATAGAGCATAAACAAATAATTTGCTTGCCACCATTCGTATCTTTTTGCTAATAATCCTTATCAATTTCCTCACTTGATGCTTGTTCATGAATATCTCATTGCCCCATACGCAAAAAGGGTCGATGCGTGGATCCTTGCCAAGGGCATATGTACCTACAAGCAACAAGTCAATATTAGAAGCTAACAAGTGTCCAGGCCTGGATCTATATGCACTACATTATGGAACGGCGGGGGAGTACAAGCCGGGGGATGAAGCTAACCTTGGCGGAAAATGGTGGTTGCTCCTGTTGTTCTCCTGCATAAGTAGTGGAAAGGCATGATAAGTATGGCAACCTTAACATCGAACAAATATAGCAAAGGTAAACAATATAATCTCCAAATGATAGCATGAAGTGTTGGTTTTACCATGCTGTTAAACCATATATAAAATGTAAGGCAATGTTACCGACAGCAGGCTTAACAGCCATCAAATATTGCAATTCAAACTGGTATTGTTGAAAATGAATAGAACGTAGGTAATGCTTAAACATCACTGGATAAATGTGTAAAACTGAAATAAAGGGCATGTGTTACCTACACCAGGCATAACTGGAAAAAAATATAGCCGTTCAAACTGGTATTGATGCAGTCGAGCGGCACAGTTCCGACTTGCACATAATGAACAAGACAATGTGAATGACTGAAATAAACAAGGCATAAATGATTAGTATACAACCAAGTATAGCCATTGAAAACTGGACAGAGTCTCACTGGAACCAAAAACTAACAAGCAAATAAAGATAAACATGGCATATGCTTGAAAACTGGACAAATGCTCACTGCAACCAACCTAACAAGCAAATACAGACAAATAATCTGCTTGAAAACTGGACAAATGCTAAAAAAACAACCTAACAACCAAATATAGATAAACAAGGCATCTGCTCGATAACTGGACAAATGCTCACTGCAACCAAACTAAGACAAAATACATATAAACAAGGCATCGGCTCGATAACTGAAAAATGCTCACATCAACCAACCTAACAACCTAACACAGATAAACAAGGCATCTACTCACTGTAAACAACCAAATATAGCCATTCATGAAACTGAAGTGGACAATTCATACTTAAACATCACATAGCCCTATTGAACAATACGTTTTTGCATAACTGAAATAATTAAACACGACATAGTTATAGCACCGCACGACAAATGCTATGACAACAAAGGGTACGGGTTGGCAAGCTAGTAAAGGTAAGATTTGCTAATAGGATGTTTCCTCACATTTCATGGATGGTATCCTTCCAATTAGAAGAGCACAGACCCATGGTTTAAGAACCTTTGTGGGTGCCCTCCTCGTGGTCGTGGTTGTGGTCATGGTCGATGAGATCTGACTTGGCAATTGAGGATTCCAAGCCACCGCCACAGAACGTGTCCTTCAGAAATGACAAAATGGGCTCGATGGCGTATAAGGATCACAAATCCTTGACCGCTTGGCGGAGGAGATCAGTGGAAGGGCCATCGAAGAGATCGACGGCGGTTGAACTAGAGGGGTTGGGGATGGACCACGTAACCTGTGACATGGCCCGCGTGAAGTTGTCACTGTCGACGAGCTTGATGTCGTAGCCAGCTTTCTTGAGATATAGTAATATGCAAACCCGCTAACATGAAGCCTTCGACATGGCAACGTAGTCAATGTCTTCGCCGGCTTCGGTGGTGACGTGTTGCTCCGGGATCGACAGGTCGGGGCGAACGGCGGCCACCTCGCCAACGTTCGCCGGAGAGGCCATGATAAACCACTTCTTGGCCGAACACTCATCGGGCTCCCCGGGATACGTGGTCGAGCTTAGGCTGTGACATTCTGGAGCAAGGAATGTGGATATGGTGGGGAGGGACACTGCAGGCCTGATCTAAAAACTCAGGGGAGTGGGTCGACGGTATGGGAATCACTGGGTAACCTGAACTTTATTATCTAAGCTACGAGGAACGGGAAAACCGACATGGGTTGGCGGCGGCGCCGGCGGCGGCCGCGAGCTAGGGTTCCAGGGGGAGGGGTGCAGGTGGGGGATTGTGGTGTTTGAGGATACGCCACAGCTACTAAATTTTTTTAGTAATAGTGGGTGGAGATGGTCGTGGACGAGGGAAGGCGACGGTTCAAATGCCTCGGCTACCGCTATTTTACTATAAGGTCGGTGTTGGAGGAGTGCGGGCGACGGTTGAAGTACGAGGCTAGTAAAATTTGGGTAAAGGAATTGATGCGGTGCGGGAGTGCCCAAAATCGCGCACGGTCCGATAAGAATATGCGTGTATGATAATAACGAAAAG
The DNA here is from genome assembly GCF_018294505.1 of Triticum aestivum. NCBI lineage: Eukaryota > Viridiplantae > Streptophyta > Magnoliopsida > Poales > Poaceae > Triticum > Triticum aestivum. Next base: position 391,027,944 of record NC_057807.1, on the reverse strand, counting down.
TGGCGGAACCGCCGATTTTTGCAACACTCAAGGCGGGTAGTTTGTTTTTATATTTCTAGCTACCTGGTCTCTCGCACACGGTTTGTCCTAATTTCTAAATAAACTCACCCGCCTTTAGCTTGCGCAGTAATGGTGATTTTACAGCGCACTTGCATCACACACGGTTAAGCCAGTACCCCATTTTGCTCACGCTTGCGCAGTCGTGGTGATTTTACAACGCACTTGCATCGCACATGGTTAAACCAGTACCTCCTCCATTTGCTCGCGCTTGCACAGTCATGGTGATTTTACAGCGCACTTGCATCGCACATGGTTAAGCCAATACCTGCACCATTGTGCTCCCGCTTGCGCAGTCGTGGTGATTTCACAATGCACTTTCATCACACAGGGTTAAACCAGTACCTGCACCTTTTGCTCGCGCTTGCGCAGTTATGCTGATTTTACAGCACACTTGCATCGCACACGGTTAAGCCAGTACCTGCACCATTTTTCTTGCGCCTGCACAGTGATGGTGATTTTACAGCGCACTTGCATCGCACACGGTTAAGCCAGTACCTGCACCATTTTGCTTGCGCTTGCGCCATCGTGGTGATTTCACAGCGCACTTGCATTGCACATGGTTAAACCAGTACCTCCACCATTTGCTCGCGCTTGCGCAATTGTGCTGATTTTACAGCGCAGTTGCATCACACACGGTTAAGCCAGTACCTGCACCATTTTGCTCACGCTGGTCACCATATGGGACCTACTCCCTCCTATCATGCACATTTGTTCTTTTAGAAACTGTGTGCGATGGCTGGTGTGTTGCCGCCTAGCCTTCAATGAGCACTGACACTCGTAGTGGGAAACTGATGGGAGAAGAGGCGGGAAACCGATGAGAGGAGTGGCGTGATACGTCTCCAACGTATCTATAATTTTTGATTGCTCCATGCTACTTTATCTACTGTTTTGGACTATATTGGGCTTTATTTTTCACTTTTATATTACTTTGGGACTAACCTATTAACCGGAGGCCCAGCCTAGAATTGCTGTTTTTTTGCCTTTTTCAGTATTTCGAAGAAACAGAATATCAAACGGAGTCCAAACGGAATGAAACCTTCGGGATCGTGATTTTCCAACCGAACGTGACCCAGGAGACTTGGACCCTACTCCAAGAAGCGCCAGAGGTGGTCACGAGGGTGGAGGGTGCCCCCCCTGGGCGCGCCCCTACCTCGTGGGCCCCTCGGAGCTCCACCGACGTACTCCTTCATCCTATATATACCTATGTATCCCAGAACGATTAGAACAGGAGACAAAAACCTAATTCCACCGCCGCAACATTCTGTATCCACGAGATCCCATCTTGGGGTCTGTTCCGGAGCTCCGCCGGAGGGGGCATCCACCACGGAGGGCTTCTACATCCTCACCATAGCCCCTCCGATGAAGTGTGAGTAGTTTACTTCAGACCTTCGGGTCCATAGCTAGTAGCTAGATGGCTTCTTCTCTCTTTTTGGATCTCAATACAATGTTCTCCCCCTCTCTCGTGGAGATCTATTTGATGTAATCTTCTTTTTGCGGTGTGTTTGTTGAGACCGATGAATTGTGGGTTTATGATCCAGTATTATCTATGGAAAATATTTGATTCTTCTCTGAATTCTTTTATGTATGATTGAGTTATCTTAGCAAGTCTCTTCGAATTATCTTTTTGGTTTGGCCAACTAGATTGGTAGTTCTTGCAATGGGAGAAGTGCTTAGCTTTGGGTTCAATCTTGTGGTGTCCTTACTCAGTGACAGAAATAGTTGCAAGGCACGTATTGTATTGTTGCCATCGAGGATAACAAGATGGGGTTTTTATCATATTTCATGAATTTATCCCTCTACATCATGTCATCTTGCTTACGGCGTTACTCTGTTTTTACTTAATACTCTAGATGCATGACGGATAGCGGTCGATGAGTGGAGTAATAGTAGTAGATGCAGAATCGTTTCGATCTACTTGTTTTGGATGTGATGCCTATATACATGATCATCGCCTAGATATACTCATAACTATGCTCAATTCTGTCAATTGCTCAACAGTAATTTGTTCACCCACCGTAGAATACTTATGCTCTCGAGAGAAGCCACTAGTGAAACCTATGGCCCCCGGGTCTATTCTCATCATATCAATCTATATCAGTTTATTTACTTGCTTTGTTTTTACTTTGCCTTTACTTTTTACTTTGCATCTATCTATCAAAAATACCAAAAATATTATCTCTATCAGATCTCACTCTCGTAAGTGACCGTGAAGGGATTGACAACCCCTAAGCGTCGGTTGCGAGTTGCTATCATTTTGTGTAAGTACGAGGGACTTGTGTGTGGTCTCCTACTGGATTGATACCTTGGTTCTCAAAAACTAAGGGAAATACTTACGCTACTTTACTGCATCATCCTCTCCTCTTCGGGGAAATCCAACACAGTGCTCAAGAGGTAGCAAGAAGAATTTCTGGCGCCGTTGTCGGGGAGGCTCACGCAAGCAAGTCAACCATACCAAGTACCCATCGCAATCCCTATCTCTCGCATTACATTATTTGCCATTTGCCTCTCATTTTCCTCTCCCCCACTTCACCCTTGCCATTTTATTCGTCCTCTCTTTCCCAATCTCCTCCTCTCTTTCCGTTTGCCTTTTTCCTTTGCCTTTTTGTTTGCTTGTATGTTGGATTACTTGTTGCCATGGCACAAGATAATACCAAATTGTGTTATTTCTCGAATACCAATAATAATGATTTCCTTAGTACTCCGATTGCTCCTCTTAATAACGATGAGTCTTGTGAAATCAATACAGCTTTGTTGAATCTTGTTATGAAAGATCAATTCCTCGGCCTTCCTAGTGAAGATGCCGCTACTTATCTAAACAATTTTGTTGATTTGTGTGATATGCAAAAGAAGAAAGATACGGATAACAATATTGTTAAATTGAAGTTATTTCCGTTTTCACTTAGAGATCGTGCTAAAGTTTGGTTTTCATCTTTGCCTAAAAATAGTATTGATTCGTGGAACAAGTGCAAAGATGCTTTTATCTCTAAGTATTTTCCCCCCGCTAAGATTATCACTCTTAGGAACGATATCATGAATTTTAAACAACTTGATCATGAGCATTTTGCCCAATCTTGGGAAAGAATGAAATTAATGCTTCGTAATTGCCCTACTCATGGTTTGAATTTATGGATGATCATACAAAAATTTTATGTCGGATTGAATTTTGCTTCTAGAAATCTTTTAGATTCGTCCGCGGGAGGCACTTCTATGGAAATTACGTTAGGAGATGCTACCAAATTGCTTGATAATATTATGGCTAATTATTCTCAATGGCACACCGAAAGATCTTTTAGTAAGAAAGTGCATGCTATAGAAGAAATCAATGTTTCGAGTGAAAAGATGGATGAACTTATGACGATGTTTGCTCCTAAAAATACTCCTCTTGATCCCAATGATATGCCTTTATCTACCTTGCTTTAGAATAATAATGAATCTATGGATGTGAATTTTGTTGGTAGGAATAGTTTTGGAAACAACACTTATAGAGGGAATTTCAATCCTAGGCCTTATCCTAGTAATCCTTCTAATAATTATGGAAACCCCTACAATAACTCTTATGGAAATTTTAATAAGATGCCCTCTGAATTTGAGAGTAGTGTTAAAGATTTTATGAATTCACAGAAGAATTTTAATGCTTTGCTTGAAGAGAAATTGTTTAAAGTTGATGATTTGGCTAGGAACGTTGATAGAATTTCTCTTGAAATTGATTCTTCAAAGCTTAGATCTATTCCTCCTAAACATGATATCAATGAGTCTCTCAAAGCCATGAGAATTTCCATTGATGCACATAGTGCTTACCAAGGTACTACATGTGTTGCGAAAGGGCTGAGGGTTGTCGTTCGATCTGGGAGCATCCACGGTGCAGATGTACGATCTGTGGGGTTTGGGTTCTGGCCAATCAGAACGCACGACTCAGATCGCGGGCGGCATCGGCCACGGTTTGTTAGGAACACGACTTTCGTTTGGCCTTTTATACACTAATTGAGTTTCCTAGGTATTTAATGTCCATAATTCAAATCTGAACTGCAAATACATGCTGCAGTTCACCAAAATGTCTAGAAAAATTATACATGTGTCCTTGGGTGCATGTTTAGGTCACATGACAGGAATGGGAACGAATTACAACCGTACCGGCGTCCTGGTTCGTCCTCAAACATTTAGAATCTCGGTTTTCAAATCCCCGTAAATCCTAAACTCACCAAAAAGTCATGAAAGTTAGCATGGTGTCATGTCATGGCGCATATATGTCGTGGTAAAAACATTGTCCAATTTGGGCCAAGCTTTATTACAAATCTCAAATGAACTCTGAAAAGGTTGAAAGTTGGCATGGTATCATTATTTCACCCACATAGCATGTTCTAAAAAGTTGAGAGGGTTACGGCAAAAACTGGATGCACTTCTTGTGCAAAATGGACAATCTCTTTTGAAGTATCAGGGTTTCAAACGAAAACTCATCTGTTACAAAGGGATTTCATTTTTTTGAACTTATTTGAACTCCAGACTTTTTATGTGTTCAAAATGCACCATTCAAAGCCACATCATCAATTTTCAACCCTTTTTGACTTCATTTGGTATTTTTCATGCATTTACTGATTGTTTTGAGCTAAATGACCCTGAAATTGAAAAGCACTTCAAATGAACTTTGAAAAGGTTTAAAGTTGGCATGGTATCATCATTTCACCCGCATAGCATGTTCTAAAAAGTTGAGAGGGTTAAGGGAAAAACTAGATGCACTTCGTATGCAAAATGGACAATCTCTTTCAAAGGCATGGGGTCACGTCACAACACATATATGACGTGGTAAAACATTGTCCAATTTGGGCCAAGATTTATTATGAACCTCTTACAAACCGGAGCTTCTCTTAACAAGAAGCCTTGTGGTTCCGATAGGGAAACATGTTCCCCTTGTTGTCGAAATGTAATCACGGCCTCTTTTCGCCTTGTATTTTCTTCTACGGGCAACATGGAACTACATGATATCCATGCTGAAATTTAAACTTATTCAGGGTTCGTTTGGCCTTTTTATACACTAATTGAGTTTCCTAGGTATTTAATGTCCATAATTCAAATCTGAACTACAAATACATGCTCAAGTTCACCAAAATGGCTAGAATTTTTTTACATGCATGTGTCCTTGGGTGCATGTTTAATTAGGTCCCATGCTAGGAATGGGAACGAATTACAACCGTACCGGCGTCCTGGCTCGTCATCAAATATTTGGAATCTCGGGTTTTAAATCCCCATAAAATCCAAAACTCACCAGAAAGTCATTAAAGGTGGCATGGTGTCACGTCATGGCACATATATGTCGTGGTAAAAACATTGCCAATTTGGGCCAAGCTTTATTACAACCCTCTTACAAACTAGAGCTTCTCTCAACAAGAAACCTTGTGGTTCCGATAGGGAAACATGTTCCCCTTGTTGTCGAAACGTAATCACGGCCTCTTTTTGCCTTGTATTTTCTTCTACGGGCAACATGGAACTACATGATATCCATGCAGAAATTTAAACTTATTCAGGGTTCATTTGGCCTTTTTATACACTAATTAAGTTTCCTAGTCATTTAATGTCCATAATTCAAATCTTAAGTACAAATACATGCTCCAGTTCACCAAAATGGCTACAAAAATTATACATGCATGTGTCCTTGGGTGCATGTTTAGGTCCCATGCAAGGAATGGGCACGAATTACAACCTGACCGGTATCTTGGCTTGTCCTCAAACATTTGGAATCTTGGTTTTTAAATCCCCATAAATCCAAAACTCACCAGAAAGTCATTAAAGGTGGCATGGTGTCGCGTCATGGCACATATATGTCGTGGTAAAAACATTGCCAATTTGGGCCAAGCTTTGTTACAAACCTCTTACAAACCGAAGCCTGTCGCAAGAACCCTCGTGGTTTTGATAGGGAAACGTGTCCCCTTGTGGGCCAAACGATAACCGCTCCCTCTTCTAGCCTTGTATTTTTTTCTACACGCGACACATACAGAACAACGGGACATTCGCGTTGAACTTTGAAATTATTCAGGGTTCGTTTGACCCTTTTTATTCATTAATTGAGTTTTCTAGGCATTTAATGTCCATAATTCAAATCCGAACTGCAAATACATGCTCCAGTGCACCAAAATGGCTAGAAAAAACGTACATCTGTCCTTAGGGTGCATGTTTAGGGTTTGTTTGGCCATTGTATATATTACTAATTAAGTTTTCTACGCATTAAATGTAGTCCATAATTCAAATTAGAACTACAAGCACAAAATGGGTGGGAAATCGTACATGTGTTATTGGGTGCATGTTTAGGTCTCATTTAAGGAATGGGAATGAATTACAAACTTGTCGTCGTGCTGAAACATTGAGAATCTCAGTTTTTAAATCCTAGTAAATCAAAAACTCACCCAAAAAACATGAAACTTGGCACGGTTTCATGACATGGCACATATATGCCGTGGTAAAAAAATCGTCCAGTTTGAGAAGAGGTGCACACATTACTAGCCAACGAAGTCCTTTTTGAAACAATAAGATGACACGTTAATATCACAAACGGTTGTATTATATGAATCGTGTCAATATTTAACCATACTCAGTGGCGTGTGTGCAGTTGTTTGATTAGACGAGACGAGCGCGAGAAGTCCGCCGTGCAGGCTCGACGGGACGCGTGCGAGCAGTCCGCCGCGCAGGCTCAATGGGACGCGTGCATCCTGTCCACCTCGCAGGCTCGACGGGACACGTGTGAGCAGCAAGGCCGCCCATGCTCATCGGGAAGCGAGCTCTTTAACCTCCATGCACCAACCGCCGCCCGTCTCGCTCAAAACTTCACCATTAATGGGTTAATTAAAGCGCCTGGATGGAGGTTTTTTTAGGGGTGGACGGAGGGTGTTTGGTTCTGATCCCATGGCAGCATTTGCTTCGTTCGTGTTTTCAACTCGTATTCCAGCCTAAATTAAATTGCCACATAGGGCAATGGATAATACGACGACAAATAAAATGGCAATGGATAGTACGATGACAAATTTACAATGGCGTAGATAATAATTGTCTTACATATTCTGGATAATTTTAAATGCCACATGTGGCAAAGTTCGGAAGACACAGGGGCAAGATAAGAAGGAAATCGTAGACAACGATCTAGATCGCTACTGTATCTACTCTTTGATGGATCGCCAGGCGATGACATCCTCCAGCTCCTTCCTCATTTCCTCACGTCTTTGTTTGAAAGCAGCCACGGATTCTTCCACCTCCTGCTCGCGCTCGATCCGGATCTTCCTCAAGTCACCCATCAGTTCCTCCACGACCGCTGTCAGCGTCATCCCTGAGGCACTTCTCTGCTCATGCAACATCTTTTAGCCGGTGGCCTCCTCCTCCTTCTCGGTGAGCGCCTTAAGGAGATTCGCATTGTCACCCATGAGTTGCTCGACAAGGTTGGTCGCCTTGTCAACCAAGGCATCACTGATCTCGAGCAGCTTCATCAAGCCGTCGAGGAGCTCCTGCTTCTTAATGAGGCCAACGAGAATGTCATCATCGCTGGCCAAGGACTTCAGCAATGCCAACTCTTCGCGATTGCCGACGCGGCGAGTGCGCTTGTGAGATCCCTCGCGTGCTCGTGAGAGCTTGTTCGAGCGCTCCGCGACGCGCCGGGACATCTCTGTTGTGGCTGCCGCTTCACGGCGGGACCTCTCTAGTGCTTCTGCGGCCTTGGTCTTTGCTGCCTGGTCATATGCCCACCCGAAACTCCTCCTACCGGTCATGGTGGAACGACTTGATAGGAAAGACTAGTTTGAAGGTGATGAGGAGAGGAACTGTGAAGTAATTTTTGAGTGGGTAGTTTTTATAGCGCGGTGCTAAGTGTGAACACATATTAGTTTGATCAGTGTGAACACATATTGGTTTGATCTGTGTGAACATATTTGGAATTACTTATTGCGTTCTAATCTGCAATGTGAGGAGAAACGAAGTCAAAATTTATTGATGGTTCTGGGCCCACAAAGCCCCATTTTTGTTGTTCCGTCTCATCGCAAACAGTTCTTTTGGATCAACCGTATGCCACGCATCGGAAGCCCGAAACGTGGGCCCTTCTTCTCGGATGTACGTGTACATGTCTGCCCACTATCACACACGGTTGCTCGCCGTGGCGTCCCTGCTTTTTTTTCTTTTTTTTGCGGGTCCATGGCATCCCTGCACGCGCTCTGCTCTCCGTTGAGGCAAATATACAATGGCAAAGGTTAATAATTGTCTTACATATTCAGGACAATTTAAAATGCCGCATGCGGCAAGGCACAAAATAATCATGACCTACTTTTGCATATAATTATAATAAAATATAGGCTAAAAAGCTGAGCCGGCGGCCTTCCGACAACGGTCTTCTCGGACTCCATGATCAGCATATCACCTTGCGGTCGATCATTATGTGTAACTTACTAATCATCGCACACGAGTACTCGCAGACGCATCATGTGCGATACTCCTAGCCACGACAAGCAACTAGTTTGCATTTTTTAAAGTTTTTTGTATGAACAGAATCACACACGAACTTACTATAGTAACAGTCTGTGTTATAATTTCTCATACCAGACAGTTCATTTGCATGAGTTGTTTGCTGCGTATCACACACATCTACTTTACACGAATCATCTGTGTTCTTTTGGCTGATCGCAAATGTCGCATATCACACACATCTTGTTAAGATGAACCGTTTCGGTTCTCTTGCCTAATCGGAAACAGTTTGCCTGAGTGAACCGTATGCCGTATATCACACACACCTTGATTTGGCTGACCGTTTCTATTGCATTCCCTAAGAGCACACAGTTCATCGGAGGGAACTGTATGACGTATATCGCACACACATTGATATGGCTGCCCGTTTCTGTTGTTCTTCCTCATTGCAAACAGTTCTGCTAGATCAACTGTATGCCCAGCATCGCACACGTAACTTGATGTGTCCTCCATCGCAAACGTTTTGCACCTTTTTTTGATGATTTTTACACAACATCGTTTGCGATTATTGCATCGCACACAGTTTCGTCGAAGGGTCTCTGATCGTAGTGTCGCATTAGCAGCATCCTGCAGTAGTGAGTCATAAAGAACTCATATACTTATAGCAAAATTTTATTAGCCCTCAAAGCAAATTACTGCTACGCATTCCCCTAGGGGGATAGATTGGTAGGAAAAGACCATCGCTCGTCCCCGACCGCCACTCATAAGGAAGGTAATCAATAATAAATCATGCTCCAACTTCATAGCATAACGAGAGACTATACGTGCATTCTTCGGGGATCACAAACCTTAACACCAATATTCTTACTAACCACAACCGTTTACTAGTACCTCCCACATATTATCCTCTCTATATCACAAAACTATTGCAAGGAATCAAACATATCATATTCAATGATCTACAAGTTTTATGTAGGATTTTATGACTAACCATGCAAACGACCAATTCCCGTTGACTCTCCAAATAGATATAAGTGAAGCACGAGATTTTAATTCTTTCTACAAAATACCACGCTCTGATAAATATAAGTGAAGCAAAAGAGCATTCTACAAATAACGGTTTTCCATGTGAAGAGAAACACGCAATCCAAACTTCAAATGATATAAGTGAAGCACATGAAGCATTCTATAAAGCCTTACTCAAAAGATATAAGTGAGTGCAATGAGCATCTACAAATCAACCATGGACTATCTCATACCAGCATGGTGCATAAAAGAAAAATGAAAGCTAAACACAAAAGACGCTCCAAGATTTACACATATCACGTGAACGAAACGAAGACAAAAAGATACCGATACTTGTTGAAGAAAGATGGGATGCCTTCCGGGGCATCCCCAAGCTTAGACGCTTGAGTCTCCTTGGATATTTACTTGGGGTGCCTTGGGCATCCCCAAGCTTGAACTCTTGCCTCTCCTCCTTCTCCTCATATCGAGACCTCCTCGATCTTTCATCACTTCGTCCACACAAAACTCAACAGAAACCTCGTGACATCCGTTAGTATAATAGCGCAAATCACTACTTTAAGTATTGTTGCAAACCCAATCATGTTTTATTTCTTGCATTATCCCTGTTGTATTATAACTTCTCCATGGCTTATACCACCGATAAAATCGGCAGTTTCATCAAAACAAGCAAAACAATGCATCAAAAAACAGAATGTGTCTTAAACAGGACAGTCTGTAGTAATCTGAACTTTGACCATACGTCTGTAACTCCAAAAGTTCTGAAAAAATAGGAGAAAAAAAAATTGCATAGCATCACTGTGTAAAAAATTCAGAAACTTTTGATGTTCCACTAAAAAAATGTAAAATCACGCGCTACAACCAAAGTTTCTGTTTTTACACCGCACATACCAACAAGCAATCTAATCATCCTAAAGGCAAATCTTGGCATATTATTTTTATAATATAATGGATTTGTACAAGGGGATAATTATTGTTGTTGAAAAGTTTCTATAATCGAGATTCACAAAGTTTCCATGGGCATGAAGAAAGTTCAAGGACGTCCCCCACTTCAACGGTGTTCGTCCTTCTCACTTTCACTTTTGTTTTTGTGAAGTGTTAAGTTCCACTCTATATTTTTTGTTTTTGAACTTTATAGAAGCACTCAATAAAATGAAATGACTGCCTAAAACTTTTGGTTGTCTCTCTGGTAGTGCTTTCTTTAAAGCCATTAAGCTAGGCATAACGTGCTTAAGTAGTGGATCCACCCGAATCCCAAGGTATATCAAAGCCATTTTTAATTAGAAATGATTTGTAGTTTAGTAGTGAGCACAGAGCAACATATATCATGCAATGACGAAGTAAAACTCTCTTCCTATGCATCAGCATGTCATACATGAACAATTCATGCACATCAAGTAAAGGCCAATACATAGCATAATCAGTTTCTTGCAAATTTATTGTGTTGGAAACATAGAGAGATGGAGATGTAGTTCCTATCTCATAATAATTGCAAGTAGGAGCAGCAAGCACATGCATATTATGTTCATCAAAATCATCAAGTGCAACGGTAAAAGGCAACCCATCAATGTAATCCTCAATAAATGCAAACTCCTCTGATATAGTGTAGTGGGGAGAATTCAAAAAGATAATAGGACTATCATGTGTGGGTGCAATAGTAACATTTTCATTCTTAATATAAGGAACTATAGCAAGTTCATATCCATAAGCATAATTCATATTGGCATCATGGCCACAATCATAGCAAGCATCAAGTTCATCAAAAAGGGATATTTCAAATGAATCAACAGGATCATAGCAATTATCATAGCATTCATCCTTTGGTAAGAACGAAGGGACATTAAACAATGTATGAGCTGAAGAGTTACTCTCATTAGAATTTGGGCACGGGTGATCAATCCGCTCTTCCTTCTTTTGTTCTTCGCTCTCCTCATCCTCTTTTTCATCAAATGGGCTCACAGTTTATTCAATTCCTTCTTCCATAGACTCATGTAAAATATTAGTATGTTCTTGGACAGCGGACACTTTCGCAATAAATACATCAATATCGGAATTGTATTTATAATTCTCATAGCAATATTTAAGTATAGAAAAAATTTCAAGTGTATAAACAGAATCATCATAATCTTCATACTTTTCAAACATAGATTCAATTTATAAGCACCCATAAAAGCAACAAATTCTTCTATTCGTTCCACATCATAGTAATCATATCTACCATTAGCATAATAAGTCAATGTGTCATTATCATTAAATTCACATGAAAAGGGAAGGTGTCGAACCTTCATCGTGGAGCAACAAGTATATATCTCGAGCATAAATTCCAAGCATACCACTTCAACATATCAATTTGATCCCATAACAATTTCCCTTCTTGAGTCAAGCAACAATCCCTAAAGTATTCACGTTGATCCGATGTGTCTCCCATTATCAAGTTGAATGGGGTTTTCTCAGGATTATCAAATTAGTGATTAATATTTTTTTCACATAACGAGCATGGAGGATTTTAGGAGGTTCCCTATCTCCATGAGTAGCAAGTACAACTAATTTTTTTGGCATTTCATGTTCCATATCCATAACTAAAGATAAAGAACAACTTAGAATAGAAAAAAACTACTCGGTGATAAACCAAACAACCACACATGAGAATATTCACCCCACGTTATTGCTCCCCCGCAACGGCGCCAGAAAAAGGTCTTGATAACCCATAAGTATAGGGGATCATTTGTAACCTTTTTCGATAAGTAAGAGTGTAGAACCCAATGAGGAGCTAAAGGTAGAATAAATATTCCCTCAAGTTCTGTCGACCACCGATACAAATCTACACACACTTTAGATTTTCTTTACCTAGAACAAGTATAAAACTATTTGGTAGGTGAAAGGATAAGTTTGCAAGAATAAAACTAGAAGTACTTTTCAAGAATAGAACTATGAGTAAAATGCAAGACAGTAAAAGTAGATAGCTTTTGTCAACAAGAAAGTCATTTGTCCCCAGGTGATCGATAACTAAACTGGTGATCATTGTTGCAATTTTATATGAGGGAAAGGTAGGAGGTAACATACTTTATCTACTTGGATCATATGCACTTATAATTGGAACTCTAACAAGCATCCGCAACTACTAAAGATCATTAAGATCATAAAACCCAACCATAGCATTAAGTATCAAGTCCTCTTCATCCCATACGTAATGACCCCCAAACTCGGGTCTGTGCTTCTGTCACTCACGCCACCCACCATAAGCGAACCCTGAACATATTGCAACACCCTACAGTGGGGATCCCTCCATTTGTGCGACACAGAGGGAACCCTAGGACAACACCAAAATAAAATATACAACTCAAACCAATCATGGTCATCTATCAACCCATAGGACAAAACGGATCTACTCAGACAACATAAGATAGCGGTAGATCATTTGGGAAATCATATATAGTGTTTAGCACCATGTTTAAGTAGAGATTACAGCGGGGATAAGAGTTGCTACACCACTGCATAGAGGGGGAGAGAGTTGGTGTCGACAGCGGCAAAGTTGTTTGTGTAGATCATCATCACGATGATTGCCCCGGAGGCGCTCCAGTGCCACCGGGAGAGAGGGGGGAGAGACCCCCTCCTTCTTCTTATTCCTTGGCCTCCCCCTAGATGGGAGGAGAGTCCCCCCTCTGGTTGATGGTTTCCATGGTGGCGGAGGGGCGAGAGCCCCTCCGAGATTGGATTTGTCTCTCTATTCTCTTCTGTTTCGCATTCCTATTTTCTGGCCCTTCACCGTTCTTAAATTCTCGGAGATACGTAACTCTGGTTGCGCTGAAATTTTGACACAATTTTTCCCATAAATTATCTTTCTTGCGCCTGAAGAAGGGCCCCAGCCGACTTATGAGGAGGGCACAATACACCTGGGCGCGCCAGGGGGTGCCCGGTGTGCCCTGATGGGTTGTGGAGGCTGTGGGCCTCCATTTGTGTTGATTCCACTTCCCCAAAATCACATATATTCCAAAATAAATCTCCGTAAATTTTTATCATGTTTGGACTTTGTTTGATATGGACATTCTGCGAAACAAAAAACATGCAACAAACAGGAACTAGCACTAGGCACTGGATCAATAGGTTAGTCCAATAAATAATATAAATCCTTGCCAAAAGTATGTAGAAGTTGTATTATATTGGCATGGAACAATAAAAAATTATAGATACGATAGAGACCAATCACTCGTCAAGAAGAAGCACATAATTGGCGTTGAGGGCGTCAAATTCGTCAATGATCACCTTTGTTGTGCTTGTGAGGCTGGAAAGATGACCATATCCAAGCACTCCACGAAGACAATCATTTCCGCTACTCGTCCCTTTGAATTACCTCATATGGATCTTTCTGGTCCTACTCATTATGCCACACTAACTAATGCAACATCACTCTGTGGATTTGTCATAGTTGATGATTTATTCTCTTTACACCTAGGTGCATATCATTACCTTCAAGCCTGAGGTGCAAAGTTGTGCCATGACAAATTATGGCACCAAGATCAAGCATATTAGAAGCAACAATGACACCAAGTTCAAGAACATAGGCCTTGATGACTATCTTGACGAACTTGGTATCACTCATGAGCTATCTGCTCCTTATACTCCTCAACAGAATGGAATTGTTGAGCGCAAGAACAGGACACTCATTGAGATGGCCACACTATGCTTGATGAATACAAAACACCTCGTAGATGGTGTCCTAAAGTAATTAATACTGCTTGTCACATCATCAATCAGGTATATCTTCACAAATTCCTCAAGAAAACTTCATATGAACTCCTCACTGATAAAAAGCCCAATGTAAGTTATTTTAAAGTCTTCGGTGCTAAATGTTGGACTAGAGATCCACATCACAATTTCAAATTTGCATTGAAAGCATATGAGGGTTTTATTCTTGGTTACGAAAATGACTCACATGCCTACAGAGTCTTCAACACCTATCACAACAAAGTTATTAAACTGCAGATGTACAGTTCGATGAAACTAACGGCTCACAAAGAGAGCACCTGCCTCCTGTGCTAGATGAACTGCCTCCTGAGGAATCTATCAGACTGATGGGCACTAGTGAAATAGTGCCCAATGAAGAAATGGCTGAAGAAGAAGTGATCATTCCCCGTCACGAAGGAACTGCTACTACTGAAGAAAATGACTATGAGGAAAATGCTCAACCTCAACAAGGCCCTCGTCCAGCTCATCCACGAGTGGCGAATGAAGTGCAGATTGAGAAGATCCTCGACAACACCAATACAGTAGCAAGATTCTCTCACCATTGATCTTTCTCTGAACAATTCTGGTCTGCACTTCACCATGTCACACCATGGGAACTTGATGGCTTGTATGCTTTTCCACTCCTCCAGGCCGGTGAGACAGATCAATGACTTTCTGTGGACTGTTATTAAACCAATTATGGCCACTTTTGGCCCATGGAGCTCGGGGCTGGGCTTTAGGGATTGCTTGAAGGTGCATGTTCAAGTTTGCCACAACGATGACTATATCATGATTACTGTTGGGCATCAGATCACTAGGGACAATGAGGATTGTATCTCTGTGGTTCACTCCTGGTCTGTCTCTACTGCGGCTTCGACTGATCCTTCGATGGCTCTGCTCCAGGGAAACTCTAGCTCTCTGGCTCTGCCTCCTTCTGATGTTGTTGTGTCTGATGGATGCGCCTCCTCTCATCGTGGAAAAGTGTAGACACCTGAATGTGAAGTCTCTCTTTGTCGCAGCGCTAGATCCAATAAATATGATGGATTCCGGGTCCATGCACCGGCTGATACCAAGAAGAAGCAATCAAAGGTCAAACCACGCCACACTCCTGCTGCTCCTTCCTCGGTGATCATCAGAGAGCTAGATGCTGAGGCGACCCAGGAAATACCTCCTCCCACTCCCATTCAGGTAATCCAACAGGTGGGCGTCCAAAAATGCGCCATCCCGCCAGAAGAACTTACCGAAGCTGCTCTCTAGGAGTCCAAGGAGGCAGGGCCTTCGTCCTCGGCTTAATTTGCTGGTTTATTAGCTTTATGGGTCTTTTGGTCAATTGGAATGTGTTATGTTGGAACATTCGTGGGTTAAACTCTGGTGATAAACAATTAGCACTTTCTAATGCTATCAATGCTAGTGGTTGCTCGGTTTTATGTTTGCAAGAAACTAAGAAGCCTATGACCGATAATGCTTTTATCAAATCTTGTTGTCCCCGTCGGTTTGACAAATTTGCTTTTGTTCCTTCACATGGGGCTTCGGGTGGAATTATTACTATTTGGAACAGTTCGGTTTTCTCTGGTACGGTTATTGCCTCAGAAGATTTTGCCCTCGTCATTAAATTTCAATCAACACAGTCCTCCCAAGTTGGACGCTTGTGAATATTTATGGCCCATGTCAAGGCGATCCATGTATTAATTACACTAATTGGCTATTCTCATTAAACATACCCGGCAATGAAGATTGGCTCCTACTCGGCGATCTCAACTACATCCGCAGCCCTGACAATCGTAACAAGCCGGGAGGGAGCATTATTGACATGATTACGTTCAATGATTTCATACAAACACAATCTCTCGTTGAATTGCCAATCAAAGGCCGCACTTTCACTTGGAGTTATATGCAACATGATCCACTTTTGGAGCAACTTGATTGGTTTTTTACATCTTGTAGCTGGACTGGTGCATACCCCAACACCGTTGTTAAACCATTAGGAAAGCCGGTGTCTGATCATATCCCGTGCGTGGTCTCAATTGAAACTTCTATTCCTAGAACTAAACTTTTCGTTTTGAGCCTTTCTGGATTCAACATCCTGGTTTTATGGAGGTTGTTCAGTCTGCTTGGGATAAGCCCGTCCGATCGACCAATAGTGCAACCATTCTTTGTAAAAAAATTCAAGCACTTGCGGTACTACCTCAAAAATTGGAGCAAGAACATATCCTGATTATCTATAGCCATTAATAACTCCAACAAAGCTCTAGCTGATCTAGAAACGCTGGAGAACAGAAGGCCTTGGACAATTCCTGAGGCTAATTTTAGGATCATCCTATAGGCCCACATCCTACGTTTATTGTCCTATCAACAACAATATTGGAAGAAACGGTGCACAATTCAGTGGGTTCGTTTTGGAGATGAGAACTCCAAATTTTTCCAAGCTATGGCTTCCGAACATTATAGAAGAAACAATATTGCCTCCTTAACTCTACATGATGGAACCATAATTGATGATCATGCAAGCAAAGAATCTGTCATTTATCACTCTTTTAAGGAAAGACTTGGAACTTCCTCTATGCATGAGATGAAATTTGATCTTCCCTCCATTATCAAGAGAATTGAGGGGATGGATGAACTAATTGTGCCATTTACTAGGTAGGAGATTGACCTAGTCATCAAAGAAATGCATGTGGATAGGGCTCCGGGTCCTGATGGGTTTAATGGGGCATTTCTCAAATCTTGTTGGCATAAAATTAAGGAAGATTTCTATGCACTATGTGATCAATTTTTTGAGGGTGGACTCAACCTGGAGAGTATCAATGATGGATTCATCACACTCATCCCCAAAATTGCTGCGCCCCAAGGAGTTGATGACTTTCGACCGATTACTCTGCTAAATTGTTGTCTTAAAGTCATCACAAAGCTTCTAGCTAACAGGCTTCAAAAATCATTCTCAAGATTATTCACCGCAACCAGTACGGTTTCCAGAAAAAGAGGTCTATACAAGACTGTCTTGCTTGGGCTTTTGAATACATATACCAATACCAATCTTCTAAAAAGCCAATAGTTCTGCTCAAGCTTCGCAAAAGCGTTTGATACCATCGACCATGATGATATGCTGGAAATCATGAAACACATGGGTTTCAATGATAAATGGTTGGGGTGGATCAAAACCGTTTTTTCATCTGCGAAGTCTTCTGTGCTCCTTAATGGCGTCCCGGGCAGACAGTTTAATTGCATTTGTGGAGTGCGCCAAGGTGATCCCCTGTCCCCCCTACTATTTGTCCTGGCGGCAGATTTATAGCAGGATGCAATTAATGACTCCTTCCGAAGAAATGATCTTCAACTGCCCTTTTACCGACCCAACCAATCAGACTACCCGGTGATTCAATATGCCGATGACAGTATCATGCTGCTACCTGCGTGTCCGGACCAAGCTTCTCTTGTCAAAAAATCCTCACTGATTATGCCACTTTGATTGGTCTAGAGATTAATTTCCACAAGTCAACTCTCGTGCCCATGAACTGTGATGCCTCCACTGCTCAACATATTGCGCAAATTTTTGGTTGCATTGTGGGAAAGTTACCTTTTACCTACCTTGGGTTGCCTATGGGTACTTCTAAACCTACAGTACAAGATCTCATGCCCTTGGTTTGTGGAGTTCAACGGAGACTTTCGGCGATGCTATCAATGATTTTCTATGGAGGGAAGTTATCGCTTCTCAATTCGGTAATCACGTCCCTTATAATCTTTGCCCTTTTCACCCTCAAACTGCCACCGAAAATTATTGATCTGTTGGATAAAATCAGAAGACAATGCCTCTGGACCAAGAAAACTGATGATGGGGAAAATGTAACTCCTTAGCTTCATGGCAAATGGTTTGCAGACCAAAAGAGTGTGGGGGTCTCGGGGTTCTTCACTTACAACCCCAAAGTGATGCTTTACTCATGAAGTACCTGCACAAATTCTATAACCACTGGGATCTGCCATGGGTTGACTTGATTTGGTCCACATATTACAATGACAAAATCCCACATGCTTCAGACCCATGTGGCTCGTTCTGGTGGAAAGATGTGCTCAAACTCACACCTATCTATAGAGGAATCTCACAAGTGATCGTTCGCAAAGGAGATACTATGCTTATGTGGAAAGATCTCTGGTTGGATGATGTCCTTGCTGATTCACACCCATGTGCTTTTTCTTATGCTAAACTTGAAGACACTTCTGTTCGGGACTTTCTTGGGTGCACCAACCTCAATGAAACCTTTCACCTACCATTGTCCATGCAAGCACACAATGAGCTACGTCATATCCAGGAGCTCACAGCGCATGTTGGCAGTGATGAGGGCGATGACATGGACTCCTGGGTTTACGAGTGGGGCTCTGAGATATACACTGCCAAAAGATATTACAAATTCTATTTTCATGAGGCCACCGTACATGTTAGTTACAAATGGCTCTGGAAATCTTCGGCCACAATGAAAATCAAAGTTTTCGGTTGGCTTCTTCTCTCTGATCGCCTAAACACCACAAACATGCTAAAGAGAAGACACTACAACATCGGGGATAATCATGGTTGCATTCTGTGTGGCAGCACTGAGGAAGAAACGATTGAACATATGATATTTACTTGCAACTTCAGTTTGGCCTGTTGGGACACTTTGAATATCCACTGGACAACTAATGGAGATCGCCTCAACTGGATCAAGGAAGCCAAATCAGTGTGGAACAACCAAATGTTTATGGAGATTTTTCTATATGCCTCCTGGAGTTTGTGGAAAGAACGAAATAACAAGCACTTTAGGAGAATTGACCCCACGGTTGGATCATGGGCAAGAAGATTCAAAGAGGACTTCTCTTTACTTATACATAGAGCTAAAGAGAAACACAAACTATTTCTTTCCACTTTTATCCAGTCCTTTGTTGCCCCATAGTCTAGTACTTACTTAGGTTACCTACATATACACTTTATTTTATCATGGCTATGGATGTAAGGATATGACATTGTACAAAACCTTTTGATACTTTAATTCAATATATACAGTAGGAGCCTCTCCTACTGTTTCAGGTGTCAAAAAAACACCAATTCACCCGGTCCCCTCACTCGCTCAAGAGCTTCACATCTAGCTAACTTTTGTGGGCATTTTGCATTTGTCTCTATCACAGAGCCCACCATAGTTGATGAATCATTTTCAGAGCCTGGGTGGATTCAAGCCATTCAAGAAGAATTGTAACAATTGGATCTCAACAATGTGTGGGAGCTTGTGAATTGTCCTGGTCCACGCAAGCACAATATCATCGACACTAAGTGGATCTACTACAAAAAGCAAGACAAAAATGGCCAAGTGGTAAGAAATAACGCCCATATTGTAGCACAAGGGTACACACAGGTTGAGAGTATTGATTTCGGTGAAACATTTGCACCTATTTCTAGGCTTGAAGCTATTCATATATTGCTGGCATATGCTAACCATCACAATATTCTCTTTCAAACGGATGCAAAATGTGCATTCCTCAATGTTAAGCTTGAGGAAGAAGTATATGTTGCTCAACCACCAGGTTTTGAGGATCCAAAGCATCCCGACAAAGTCTTCAGATTGAACAAGGCTCTCTATGGCCTCAAGCAAGCCCCACGGGCTTGGTATGATACTTTGAAGGAATTCTTGAAGGAAAAGGGTTTCAAACTCGATTCACTTGACCCTACTCTTTTCACTAAGTATTATGATGGTGAACTATTCATATGCCAAATATATGTTGATGATATTATATTTGGTTGCACTAACAAGCGTTTGAGTGACGAATTTGCATATATGATGCATGAAGAATATCATATGTCTATGATGGGAGAATTGAAATTAATCACTGGTCTTCAAATTCGTCAACAGCCCAATGACATCTTCATTTCTCAAGAGAAATACCTCAAAGATTGCCTAAAGAAATTCGTCATGCAATACTACAAAGGCCTCAAAATTCCAATGCATACTAATGGTCAATTCGGAAATGACGAAATGGTAAAGATTTCAATCAAAAGGTATATCGCTCCACCATTGGTTCGCTTCTTTACCTATGTGCATCTAGGCCAAATATTATGCTTAGCGTTTGCATGTGTGCCCAATTTCAAGCGACGCTGAAGGAATCACACCACCAGGTGTGAAACAAATTCTTTGATATTTAACTCAGACACCAATGCTTGGATTATGGTGTCCCAAGGGCTCATCTTTTTATCTAGCTGGATTTTTTGATTCTGATTATGCTGGAGATCGTGTGGATCGCAAGTCTACATCAGCCACATGCCATTTTCCTGGATGATCTCTTGTCTGTTGGTCCCCAAAGAAGCAGACTAGCATGGCTCTTTCCACAACCGAGGCTGAATACATTGCCACGGGTGTCTGCTGCTCATAGTTGCTATGGATATTTAGCTCACACACCAACGCTTGGATTATGGTATCCCAAGGGCTCATCTTTTGTTCTAGATGGATTTTCTGATTTTGGTTATGCTGGATATCATGTGGATCGCAAATCTACATTAGGCACATGCCATTTCCTTGGATGATCTCTTGTCTGTTGGTCCCCAAAGAAGCAGACTAGCGTGGCTCTTTCCACATCCGAGGCTGAATACATTGCCATTGGTGTCTGCTGCTCATAGTTGCTATGGATGAAGCAAATCCTCAAGGACTATGTCATCACCATGAAGAAAGTCCCTCTCTTCTGTGATAATGATAGTGCTATAAAGATCGCCCGCAACCCTATGCAACATTGCAAGATGGAGCATATTCAGATTTGTCACCATTTTCTTCATGTGCTATAGGTAGACATCATCATTGACCACGTGAAGACTGAAGACCAGCTTGTCAATATCTTCACTAAGCCCTTGGATGAAAAGAGGTTCTACAAGTTGCGGTGTGAGCTAAACATCCTAGAATCTTTGAATGTCCTCTGAAGTGGACACATATCCTAACGCTTATGCATATTGATGACTTTGATGCACAACACACGAAGTAACATTTTTCTTCAATCAATGAAGACTAACCCTCTAAGTGTGAAGAAATTAATGAAGAACTTGACTCTCAGAAACCTACGACAATTGTACGTGGTGTCTGAAGTCATCATAGTTCTTATATGGTGGATAACACCACCGCCTCTCTGACATTCATCAAATTTGATTTTTCGTCATTTGCAATCTCGTCAAACTTTCGAAATTTGTCATTTGAGGTTATTCTTGATAACCCACAAGTATAGGGGATCGCAACAGTTTTCGAGGGTAGAGTATTCAACCCAAATTTATTGATTAGACAAAAGGGAAGCCAAAGAATATTTGTAAGTATTAGCAGTTGAGTTATCAATTCAACCACACCTAGAGATTAAATATCTGCAGCAAAGTTATCAGTAGCACAGTAATATGATAGTTTGATAGTGATAGCAATAGTAGTAATAGTAATAGTAACGATAACAATAGTTGTAGTAGTTTTGTAGCAGTTGTAATAGTAGCAATAGTAATAGTAACGATAACAATAGTTGTAGTAGTTTTGTAGCAGTTGTAATAGTAGCAATAGTAATAGTAACACATCAAAGATCAATATTTGAAAAGCTCGTAGGCATTGGATCGGTGATTTCGTTGGATAATATTCATCATATAATAGTCATAACCTAGGGAGATAAAGAACTGGCTCCAATTAATAAATATTAGGCATGTATTTCGTAAATAGTCATACGTGCTTATGGAAAAGAACTTGCATGACAACTTTTGTCCTACGCTTCCATGGCAATGGGGTCCATAAGGAAACTAAGGGATATTAAGGCCTCCCTTTAATAGAGAGCCGGAACAAAGCATTAACACATGGTGAATACATGAACTCCTCAAACTACAGTCGTCACCAAAAAGTATCCCAATTATTGTCACCCTGGGGTTTACGGATCATAACACATAATAGGTGCACATAACTTGCAAGATCGGATCAAGAACATAGATATAATGGTGAAAACATAAACGGTTCAGATATGAAATCATGGCACTCGGTCCCTAGTGACAAGCATTAAGCATAGCAAAGTCATAGCAACATCAATCTCAGAACATAGTGGATGCTAGGGATCAAGCCCTAACAAAACTAACTCAATTACATGACGAATCTCATCCAACTCCTCACGGACCAGCGAGCCTACGAAAGAATTACTCACTCCCGGCGGTGAGCATCATGAAATTGCTGATGGAGGATGGTTGATGATGACGAAGAATAAAGACCCCCCCCCCCTATCCGAAGCCCCGAACGGGCTCCAGATTTGGGTTCCCGATGAAGAACAGGAGGTGGCGGCGGCTCCGTATCATAAAACATGATGAAACTTCCTCTCCTATTTTTTCTGGAAAAAGAGGATTTTATAGCGTCAGAATTAGGGTCAGCGGAGCCTCGTGGGCCCCACTACCCACCAGGGCGTGGTAGAGGGGGATGGCACGCCCTGGTGCCTAGCGGGCAGCTCAGGGCCCCCTCTAGTTGGTCTTGGTTCTAGTATTCTTTTTATTTATTCCAAAATAATTCTCCAAAAAGTTTTATCCAATTTCGAGAACTTTTATTTTTGCACAAAAAATAACACCATGGTAGTTCTGCTGAAAACAGCGTCAGTTCGGGTTAGTTTTCAAATTATGCAAATTAGAGTCCAAAACAAGAGCAAAGCGTTAGGAGAAGTAGATACGATGGAGACATATCAACTCCCCAAGCTTAACCCCACTACTGCACGATGCTGCTAACGTGACACTATGATCAGAGACCCATTGACGAAACTGTGTGTGATGCATTAATCGCAAATGGTGATGTAAAAAAACCATTAAAAAAGATGCAAAACATTTCCGATGAAGGATACATCAAACATGGTTCAAATTTTAGTTGCGTGTGCGATGCGGGGCATACGGTTGATCCATACAAATTGTTTGCGATTAGACAAAACAACAGAAATGGGTAGCCAGATCAAGGTGTGTGCGATATACAACATATAGTCCAACCCAATGAACTATTAGTGATGAGGCGGAACAACAGAAACGGGCAGCCAGATGAAGGTGTGTGCGATTGAGGGTATACACTTTAGATGGATGAATTGTTTGCGATTAGGCAACACAACGGAAACGGTCAGGCAGATCAAGGTGTCTGTGATTGATGGCATACACTTCACACAGATGAATTGTTTGCAATTAGCCACAATAAACAGAAACAGTTAGACAGATCAACATGTGTGCGCTAGACAGCAACACATTCTAATTAAAATAAGCGTGTGTGATGGTAATAACGAGCGCACATGGTTGATGGAACAAGACATGTGCTAACATCGCCTATCGTGATTCACCCTATGGTGCGAACGCCACGTACGGGACCGAGAACGCATGCCCACGTTAGGCCGTCCGGGAATAGTGCCACACTTAGAAATTATAGAGCTGTCAATAAATTTTGAGCCTACGTTCTGTCATATTCCAAATTACTATGCTATATTTAATTACAAACCTGTTCACACCGATCAAAACCTAAACGGTTTCCCACATAGGAGCGTATTAATACTTGGTTATAAATACTACCTACTCCAAGATGACTGCACATTCCTCCTCAACTCCTCATCCACAAAAATAAACAAGTCATTCATCATTGTTCCCTTGCGTCTGCCATAGCCCGCATGAGTTCTGGGTCGAGAGATTACTACCAAGGAGAGGTGAGCATGGAAGCAGAAGCACCAAAGATGTCGTCGCGAAGGCAGCCAACATGTCCCACTACGCCGTTGTAGCAACACAGAGGTCCCACCATGCCGCCGAAGCAGCATAGAGATCCCACCATGCCGTTGATGCAGCAGACTGGTCCGGCCGTGCATTAGAGATGTCCTGCCGCATCGCGAATGCAGCAGAGATGTCCTCCCGTGTTGCGGCGTCCTAGGAAAATGTCTTGCAAGCAACCGAGGACTCTCACAGGCGCATGCGTGCTATGCTCGATGACCTGATGGGTCAGATCTTCGACTAGAAGAAGCTGCAGGATGAGATGAATGCCTTGTTTGAAAATGCTACCAGCGTCATTCAGGGATAGGTGAGGACAAGGCGAAGCTCCGCATCAACCGCGACCTGCTGAGGATGAAGATCGCCGAAACAACGAAACAACACGAGGAGACCACTGCCTTGTTTAAGAGGATCGGCGTCATCATCAAGAAACTTATGGACAAGAATGCCATGCTCCGCATCGAGCGCCAAAGGATGGTGGAGGAATCTGTGGATGCTCTCAAGTAGCATCTTGAGGACACGAAAGAGCTCGTCACCACTCGCCGCGGGAACTAGTCTCCGCGGCTTGCAGCAACACATCAAGAAAGTATAGATCAGCAAGCCAGATCATTGTATGTGTCTTCCTTCTTCTTTTGCCTTTGTGTATTTTGGGCGTTGTCGCATGTGGCTTTTTTAATTATCTTCATAAATATGTAAGACAATTATTATCCACTGTCACCATCCTTATATTCATCGGCCTTGCTATAAGTCACAGTCGATGCTATATAGGTCCGTCGGATCTTATATCAAGATCCGTGCAAAACTTTCTTTTCGGATTTTCTTTTTTCTGTCTTAAATCTCAGTCGAGTGAGAAATAGAAACGCCATTAAAAGAGGGGCTCAGGCGCCATTAATGGAGACATTGAGAGAGAGGTGGGCGGAGGATAGAGGTCAAAGGGCCCTCCTCCGGATGAGCATGCGCAGGGTTCTCATCGCACGCCTCCCATACTCAAATAGCTACGCCGCACGGCACCTACTAGCCAATAAAAATGGGCAACATGTGGTGGCACGTAAATGGTAAGTAGAACGCCCACGGTTTCAATAATACTTGTGTTTCCTATTGTAACGTGATATCACTTGTTCCAAAATGACTTTGTTGATTGTTAATGTGTGCGCCTTTGTAAATCAAACAAAAAAATTACCACAACATGTTGGTGCCATGTCATGACACCATGCCAAGTTTCATGATTTTCAGACGAGTTTTGGATTTACGGGAATTTTAAAACCAAGTTTCTCGATGTTTTCGGCTGAGCCAAGATGCCCAGACGTTTGAACTCCATTCCCATTTCTCGCCTGAGAACTAGAAATTCGCCCAAGTACACATAAATGATTTTCAAGTAACTTTGGCGCACTAGAGCATGTGCTTGTAGTTCAAATTTGAATTATGTGCATTAAATGCCTGGAAATTCAATTAATATATACAAAGGCCAAACAAACCCGGAATAATTCCAAAATTTAGCACAAAACTCCTATTGGTCTAAGTTGCCTGTGTAAAAAAATCAAGGCAGTAGAAGGCAGTGTATGTCATTTCGCACACAGAGGTGACACATTCCCTCTCAGAACCACGAGCCTTCTTGAGAGAAGCTCTGGTTTGCAAGAATCTTATACCAAAGATTGTCCCAATTCGGCCCAAAAAATTACCAAAACATGTTGGTGCCATGTCATGACACCATGCCAAGTTACATGATTTTCATGCGTGTTTCGGTTTTACGGGAATTAAAAAAGCAAGTTTCTCAATATTTCCGGCCGAGCCATTATGCCTAGATGTTTGAATTTCATTCCCATTTCTTCCATGGGACCTAGAAATTCATCCAAGGACAGACATGTGATTTTTCAACCAACTTTGGTGCACTGGAGCATGTGCTTGTAGTTCAAATTTGAAATATGCACATTAAACACCCAAAAACTCAATGTATAAAAAGGCCAAACGAACCCGGAATAATTCCAAATTTTAACACGACACTCATATAGTTCTATGTTGCCTCTGTAAAAAATCAAGGTGGGGGAGGCAGTGTATATCATTTCACACACAAAGGTGACACATTCCCTCTTGGAACCACCACAGTCTTCTTGAGAGAAGCTCCAGTTTGTAAGAAGCTTATACCAAAACTTGTCCCAATTCGGCCAACTTTTTTACCACAGCATATTGGTGCCACGAAATGACACATGCCAAGTTTCATGATTTTCAAGCGAGTTTTGAATTTACAGAAATTTTAACAAACCAAGTTTCTCAATGTTACCGGCCGAGCCATGACGCCCAGATGTTTGAATTTCATTCTCATTTCTTGCATGGGACCTAGAAATTCACCCAAGGACACACATGCGATTTTTCAACCAACCTTGGTGCATTGGAGCATGTGCTTGTAGTTCAAATTTGAATTATTCACATTAAATGCCCAGAAACTCTATAATGCATAAAAAGGGCCAAACGAACCCGGAATAATTCCAAATTTTAACACGACACTAATATAGTTATATGTTTTCTCTGTAAAAAAATCAAGAGGGGGGTAGCGTATGTCGTTTCGCACACAAAGGTGATACGTTCCCTCTCGAAACCACACGCCTTCTTGAGAGAAGCTCCAATTTTCAAGAAGCTTATACCAAAACTTGTCCCAATTCGGCCAAAAAATTTACCACAATATGTTGGTGCCATGAAATGACACCATGCCAAGTTTCATGATTTTCAGGCAAGTCTGGGATTTACAGGAATTTAAAAACCAAGTTTCTCAATGTTTCCAGCCGAGCCACCACGCCTAGATGTTTGAATTTGATTCTTATTCTTGCATGGGACCTATAAATTCACCCAAATACACACATGTGATTTTCAACAAACTTTGGTGCCCCAGAGCATGTGCTTGTAGTTCAAATTTGAATTATGCAAATTAAATGCCTAGAAACTCAATTAATGCATAAAAATGCTAAATGAACCTGGAATAATTCCAAATTTTAACACGACACTCATATAATTGCATGTTCATTGTAGATAAATGTTCTAGCAATTCAAACACCATCCTTTCCCTCCGTAACACCATTTTGTCTTGCAAAACACAATGAAACAATTAGGTATACCACAAACAATTTACTAGCAAGAATCGTGTGGGATGCGATATAAAATATTTTGGCGCACCGTCTTGTCTGGCTTACGCAGGAAGCTTCATCGTCTATAGTCCACCGCATGTGCTTGAACTACTCTTGCGCGCCAGTTTCTCGCACCACTGAGCGAAATTTTTCTGCCGCCGCGGAAATATCTATCTACCCCACCAAAAGCCACATTTCCACTGCTCCTCCTTGCTTTCCAAGTTCAAACCTTCACTGTTGCTTACAGGCAGCGCCGCCTCCTCACCGGAGACCCTTCTTCTTGCTGCGCTACCTCCTCGCCGGCAACCTTCTTCTTGCAGCGCTGCCTCCTCATCGGCGACCCTTCTTCTTACAGTGTTGCCTCCTCACCGGCGACCCTTCTTCTTGTTGCACGGCCTCGTTGATATGGTCAGGTAATCCACACCCCACCCACACCATCCTCCTCCTTCCCCGTCCACATGCCCCGACCGATGGCGCGAAAGCTTTTGCCGAAATCACTGGCCCCATCCTCCAATTATGCACCGCCCACAACCATTTTGCACACAATATAACATGGAGCTCAGTAGCATCTGGCAGCGGAGAAGGAAATCATTGCCGCACGTGTGGCCGAGGTCGCCATGGCTGTCATGCGTGCCGACGGCCAGATCTTGGAGGAGCACATCATTTTCAAGGCCACCGTCGACACCGCCACGCGGTTGTCTACTTTAAAATACAGTTCGTGCTGTTTTCTCGAGGCCACCGCTAGTGCCTTCTAGTGATTTGTCCTCTTTAATGTTAATATGCAATCTGATATTCTGAAATGTAATGTTTAGTTAACAGTTTGGTCCAACAATTGCTACATTTCGTAGTACTATTCTCAAGCATCCTTGGTTTCGTTAACTGTCTTATCTTCTAGTATATGTTCTATTCTGCAATGTCGTGCTCAGTTAACTGTTTTGGTTCATTTGGTCTGCTGTCCTGTTAGCTTTTGGTTCAATTCTGCAATTTGATTTCCATTTGTTGTGGGTACAATTTTGTATTGTTATGCATGTGAGAAATAAATCGAATTTGGCGTACTCAATACATATTCTACTGATAGTATGGCAACTCTCAGTTAATGTGGTCAAGATCTTCCTTATATGTGTTGCAGGGAAACAATGGGAGACACTACAGTTTACCATCGAGGTTTGCTCATGCATGGTCATTTCACTAATAGCACATTATTGTGCAGTTGCAGGAATCATTCTAATATTTAGGTTTCTTACAATTTGGTCCTGCACATGTAGGTCCTGCTGTCAGAGGCTTAGACCCACTGTTCGACCCATTTTTCATATTGGGAAATGAGATGTCCATGAATATCAGTCAAGTCAAGAAATCAGAAAGATTGTTAGGATAAAGAAACTTGTGACGAATAACAACAAGATCTTTGTTTGGACAATGAAGAAGACATTAGTCAACTATAGGATGGTACTAACTCTTTTACCTTGTTTTTACCCCTTGCGCCATTTCAAAATTTATAACAACGATTTATGCATATATTTGTTTTCCGTACTTTTCAAAGTAGTTCACCGATGATTACCTCTCAAACCACCTGCATGGTCAAGAGGCAAGGAAGGTATTCATTCAACACCCATGGTACAATATTGAAGTCTTCCTGAAGAGGACAAAGGTTGGGCCGGCAATTATCCATAGCCATTGGCCTAAAGTTGCAAGGACATTCAACATCACTAAAGGCTCAATATCCGCCTTCTGCTTCTGCAGTTTCCCAGATGAGATTCATCTGCCTATTTAACGTGTATGATGTTACTTTTCC
The DNA here is from genome assembly GCF_018294505.1 of Triticum aestivum. Classification (NCBI taxonomy): domain Eukaryota; kingdom Viridiplantae; phylum Streptophyta; class Magnoliopsida; order Poales; family Poaceae; genus Triticum; species Triticum aestivum. The sequence goes on along the minus strand of NC_057807.1, from coordinate 390,999,071 downwards.
AAAGGTTTTTGATGTTGCATGTGAAACCTGGTGCTGTTGTGTAAAGGCGTAGCTAGCTATACCCCTCTTTGGTATAGCTGAGTGCTGAAGCTATTTGATGTAATTCAATTATGAAATCCCGGTGGCTGTTATACGGATATGAAATATTTGGTGTGTTTTATAAGAAATGTCAATTTGATTACTACATGGATTATCAATAATAGGCTAATTACCCTGCTTATTGGGGTTTTCTATTGCAGACGGTTACTCATACTAAACGATGGGCGATGAACTCAAACAACCCACACAGTTTCTAGAAAGTGGGCGTGTTGGATCAACTAACAATCACACACGGCTTTGCAGACAACTATTTGCGTTAGGCCACCTTGCATAAACGTTTCCACACAAAAAACTGTGTGTGATATACATACGAATTGAAACATTTTTCTGAGATTCACTATGTGGGATGTACATACGAACGGAAACAATTGGGTTTCGATGCCTCGCCCGATCGTGTGTGGCCGGAGGGCCTATCCCCTACGGTTTCTGGGTCGTGTGGGAAGGACCCCCTATCGCATACACTCACTTGGCAATGGTTCAAAACACCGTCGCGGAAAGGGGTTAAAAACCGTTTGTATAACACATCTCTATACCAGTGCCCATTGCTTGTCCTCAAGCAATTCAGTTGACAAATTGAAAGTGATAAAGAGAAACTTGTACGAACTCTTTTGTTCTTGTGTCCATATATATGCTTAAATAACAGCTAGGTTTTCAGCAAAGATCATAACTAACATACAGACGGTAACTCCTAGAAATTATATTCACACGTATCAATGGCATAATCAACTAGCAAGCAGTAATAAGATATCTCAAATACCAAGACTTTTGCAAAACAATCATGATATAATATGATAATAATGGTATCTCGCTAGCCCTTTCCGAGATCGCAAAACATAAATGCAGAGCACCTCCAAAGTTCAAGTAGCAACTAAACATTGTAATTCATGGTAGAAGAGATCCAGTCATGATGCATTCAATGTTAACTATACACAATGCATGAGGATGGCAATAGTGCTCTCAAGACTAGTGCTTGTTTGAGAAGGTGATGACTCAACATGAAAGTAAAATAACAAGAAAGTAAATAGATAATCCCTTCACAGAGGGAAGCAGGGATTTGCAGAGGTGCTAGAGCTCGAAGCTTAACTCAGAGGTAAATATAAATTTTGGGAGGTATACCCTTCCTATTAACATTGCGACCAAGATTTTTCAATATCTTCCATGCTAAACAAATTAGCGGCGGTTCCCAAGCGATAAAAGTAAAGTTTACTCCCCCTCCACCAACAAAAAGAAGCCATGGCTAGCTGGATCCTTGGGTGCCCTCCATACCAACAACAGTCTAGGGGAGTTTTGTTTAATTATTTGTATTTTTTGGTTTCAGGACTGGGAATCCCTTTTACCAGCCCCTCTCGTGCAAGGATGAGTGAATAAACACTCATCATGAGAATACCCCGCTTAGCATGGAAGATACTGACCACCCCATGTTGCTCCATGAGCGTCCAGGCACACAAAACAGATGTTCATTTGAATTTTTAGAGGTGTCACATGCAAATTTACTTGGAAAGGCAGGGTAATACAGCATATAGGTATATATAGTGGACTCATCATGAATAACTTTGGTTTAAGGGTTTTGATGCACAAGCAGTATTCCCGCTTAATATAGGCGAAGGCTAGCAATTAGGTTGAGCCAAAAAGGGTTCCATGCTACCTCTTGAGCTTGCGTTGGTTTTCCCTTCAAGAGGAAAGGGCGATGCAGCAAAGTAGCGTAAGTATTTTCCTCAGTTTTGAGAACCAAGGTATCAAACCGGTAGGAGAGAATGCACAAGTCACTGAATACCTGCACAAACAATCAACAACTTGCACCCAACACAATAAAGGGTTGTCAATCCCTTCACGGTCACTTGCCAAAGTGAGATCTGATAGAGATAGATAAACGATAAAGTAAATATTTTTGGTATTTTTGGTTTATAGATTGGAAAGTAAAGGTTGCAAAATAGTAGATCAGAAACTAGCAAGATGTAAATGAGATTCAATATTATGGAAAAGAGACCTGGGGGCCATAGGTTTCACTAGTGGCTTCTCTCAAGATAGCAAATATTACGGTGGGTGAACAAATTACTGTCGAGCAATTGATAGAAAAGCGCATAGTTATGATGACATCTAAGGCAATGATCATGAACATAGGCATCACGTCGTGTCAAGTATACTGACTCCTGTCTGCATCTACTACTATTACTCCACACATCGACTGCTATTCAGCATGCATCTAGAGTATTAAGTTCATAAAGAACAGAGTTATGCATTAAGTAAGATGACATGATGTAGAGGAATTAACTCAAGCAATATGATGAAAACCCCATCTTTTTATCCCCGATGGCAATGATACAATATGTGCCTTGCTGCCCCTGCTATCACTAGAAAAGGACACCGCAAGATTGAACCCAAAGCTAAGTACTTCTCCCATTGCAAGAAAGATCAATCTAGTAGGCCAAACTAAACCGATAATGCGAAGAGACTTGCAAAGATATCAAATCATGCATATAAGAATTCAGAGAAGAACCAAATAATATTCATAGATAATCTTAATCATAAATCAACAATTCATCGGATCTCGGCAAACACACAACAAAAGAATACTACATTTAATAGATCTCCAAGAACATCGAGGAGAACATGGTATTGAGAATCAAAGAGAGAGAAGAATCCATCTAGCTAATAACTATGGACCTGAAGGTCTGTGGTAAACTACTCACGCTTCATCAGAGAGGTAATGGTGTTGATGTAGAAGCCCTCCATGATCGAATCCCCCTCCGGCAGGATGCCGGAAAAGGCCCCTAGATGGTATCTCACGGGTACAGAAGGTTGCGGCGGTGGAAAAGTGGTTTTGTGGCTCTCCTGGATGTTTTCAGGGTAAAAGAGTATATATAGGTGAAGGAACTAGGTCAGGGCAGCCACGAGGGCCCACGAAGGTGGGGGCGCGCCCTACCCCCCTGGGAGCACCCTCATGCCTCTTGGCTTCCTCGTTGCGTGTTCGACTTCATCTCCAAGTCTTCTAGTTTGCTTTCGGTCCAAGAAAGATCATCGCGAAGGTTTCATTCCGTTTGGACTCCGTTTGGTATTCCTTTTCTGTGAAACTCTAAAATAGGCAAAAAAAAGAAAGAAACTGGCACTAGGCCCTTGGTTAATAGGTTAGTCTCAAAAATAATATAAAAGAGCATATAAATGCCTATTAAACATCCAAAACAGATAATATAATAGCATGGAACAATCAAAATATATAGATAAGTTGGAGACGTCTCAAGCATCCCCAAGCTTAATTCCTGCTCGTCCTTGAGTAGGTAAATGATAAAAACAGAATTTTTGATGTGGAATGCTACCTAACATATTTATCCATGTAATTTTCTTTATTTAGGCATGAATGTTCAGATCCGAAAGATTCAAAACTAAATTTTAATATTGACATAAAAATAATAATACTTCAAGCATACTAACAAGGCAATTATGTCTTCTCAAAATAACATGGCCAAAGAAAGCTTAACCCTACAAAATCATATAGTTTGGCTATGCTCCATCTCCGTCCCAAAAAATACTCAAATCATGCACAACCCCGATGACAAGCCAAGCAATTGTTTCGTACTTTGATGTTCTCAAACCTTTTCAACTTTCACGTAATACATGAGCGTGAGCCATGGACATAGCACTATGGGTGGAATAGAATGGTGGTTGCGGAGAAGACAAAAAGAGGGAGATGGTCTCACATCAACTAGGTGTATCAATGGGCTATGGAGATGCCCATCAGTAGATATCAATGTGAGTAAGTAGGGATTGCCATGCAACGGATGCACTAGAGCTATAAGTGTATGAAAGCTCAAAAAGAAACTAAGTGGGTGTGCATCCAACTTGCTTGCTCATGAAGTCCTAGGGCATTTGAGGGAGCCCATCGTTGGAATATACAAGCCAAGTTCTATAATGAAAAATTCCCACTAGTATATGAAAGTGACAAAATAAGAAACTCTCTAACATGAAGGTCATGGTGCTACTTCAAAGCACAAGTGTGGGAAAAGGATAGTAAGATTGCCCTTTCTCTCTTTTTCTCTCTTTTTTTTGATTGGCTTCTTTGGCCTCTTTTTTTATTGGCTTATTTGGCCTCCTTTTTTTATTTCTCACATGGGGCAATGCTCTAATAATGATGATCATCACACTTCTATTTACTTACAACTCGAAAATTACAACTCAATGCTTAGAACAAAATATGACTCTATGTGAATGCCTCGGGCGGTGTACCGGGATGTGCAATGAATCAAGAGTGACATGTATGAAAGAATTATGAAAGGTGGCTTTGCCACAAATACGATGTCAACTACATGATCATGCAAAGCAATATGACAATAATGAAGCGTGTCATAATAAACGGAACGGTGGAAAGTTGCATGGCAATATATCTTGGAATGGCTATGGAAATGCCATAATAGCTAGGTATGGTGGCTGTTTTGGGGAAGGTAATGGTGGGTGTATGGTACCGGCCAAAGTTGTGTGGTACAAGAGAGGCTAGCAATGGTGGAAGGGTGAGAGTGCATATAATCCATGGACTCAACATTAGTCCAAAAGAACTCACATACTTATTGCAAAAATCTATTAGTCATTGAATGAAGTACTATGCACATGCTCCTAGGGGGATAGATTGGTAGGAAAAGACCATCGCTCGTCCCCGACCGCCACTCATAAGGAAGACAATCAATGAATACCTCATGCTCCAAATTTGTTACACAATGGTTACCATACGTGCATGCTACGGGACTCACAAACCTCAACACAAATATTTCTCAAATTTACAATTACTCTACTAGCATGACTCAAATATCACGATCTTCATATCTCAAAACAATCATCAAGAATCAAACTTCTCATAGTATTCAATGCACTTCATATGAAAGTTTTTATTATATCCCTCTTGGATGCCCATCATATTAGGACTAGTTTATAACCAAAGCAAATTACCATGCTGTTCTAAAAGACACTCCAAATAATATAAGTGAAGCATGAGAGTTCAACAGTTTCTTTAAAATAAAGCCACCGCCGTGCTCTAAAAAGATATAAGTGAAGCACTAGGGCAATATTGCCTAGCTCAAAAGATATAAGTGAAGCACATAGAGTATTCTAATAAATCACGATTCATGCGTGTCTCTCCCAAAATGTGTGTACAGCAAGGATGATTGTGGTAAACTAAAAATCAAAGACCCAAATCATACAAGACGCTCCAAGCAAAACACATATCATGTGGTGAATAAAAATATAGCCTCAAGTAAAGTTATCGATAGACGAAGACGAAAGAGGGGATGCCTTCCAGGGCATCCCCAAGCTTAGGCTTTTGCTTGTCCTTGAATTTTACCTTGGGGTGCCTTGGGCATCCCCAATCTTAGGCTCTTGCCACTCCTTATTCCATAGTCCATCAAATCCTTACCCAAAACTTGAAAACTTCACAACACAAAACTCGACAAAAAATCTCATGAGCTCCGTTAGTATAAGAAAATAAATCACCACTTTAAGGTACTGTTTCAAATTCATTATTTATTTATACTGGTGTAATATCTACTTTATTCCAACTTCTCCATGGTTCGTACCCCCCGATACTACCCATAGATTCATCAAAATAAGCAAACAACACGCGAAAAACAGAATCTGTCAAAAACAGAACAGTCTGTACTAATCTATAACTCTCGAATACTTCTGTAACTCCAAAACTCCTACCAAATTAGGAAAATCTGAGAAATTTGAGTACCGATCCATATCAAAATGAATCAGATCAAAAGCACGTTTCTGTGAATTTTCAAAACTAATTTACTAAGCGCAAAAGTTTCTGATTTTCAGCAGGATCAACACAACTATCACTGTAAGCTATCCTAAAGGTTTAACTTGGCACAAACACTAATTAAAACATAAAACCACATATAACCAGAGGCTAGATGAATTATTTATTACTAAACAGGAGCAAAAGCAAAGAATAAAAATAAAATTGGGTTGCCTCCCAACAAGCGCTATCGTTTAACGCCCCTAGCTAGGCATAAAAACGTGAATAGATCTAGGTATTGTCATCTTTGGTATGCAATCCATAAGTGGCTCTCATAATAGATTCATAAGGTAATTTAATTTTCTTCCTAGGAAAGTGTTCCATGCCTTTCCTTAACGGAAATTGGAATATAATGTTTCCTTCTTTCATATCAATAATTGCACCAATCGTTCTAAGGAAAGGTCTACCAAGAATAATAGGACATGTAGGATTGCAATCTATATCAAGAACAATGAAATCTACGGGCACATAATTCCTATTTGCAACAATAAGAACATCGTTAATCCTTCTCATAGGTTTCTTAATGGTGTAATCCACAAGATGCAAATTTAAGAACAATCATCAAATTCACGGAAACCTAACACATCACACAAAGTTTTTGGAATCGTGGAAGCACTAGCACCCAAATCACACAAAGCATAGCATTCATAATCTTTAATTTTAATCTTAATAGTAAGTTCCCACTCATCATAAATTTTTCTAGGGATAGAAACTTCTAATTCAAGATTTTCTTCAAAAGATTGCATCATAGCGTCAACGATACATTTAGTAAAAGCTTTGTTTTGATTATAAGCATGTGGAGAATTTAACACGGATTGCAACAAGGAAATACAATCTATTAAAGAACAATTATCATAATTAAACTCCTTGAAATCCAAAATAGTGGGTTCATTGCTACTTAAAGTCTTGACCTCTCTAATCCCACTTTTATCATTTTTTGCATCTAGATCTAAAAACTCTGAATCATTGGGACGCCTTTTAACTAAAGTTGACTCATCTCCAGTCCCATATTTATCAAGATTCATATTGGAAAACAAAGATTTAATAGGAGTCACATCAATCACTTTTAGATCTTCATCATTATTATTTAGAGCCTCGGGTTTAGCGGCCATCTTATTAACTAAGGTGGCTTGTTTATCAGAAATTTGGCCTACTAAATTTGCAAGATGAGCAAACTGAGATTTCAAACCATAAAATTCTTTAGACATGTCATCGAGCTCTTTATTCATATACTCCATAAAACTTTTTTGTTCTTTAAGCTCGCTTCTAAAGAAATTATTATGCCCAAATTGTAAAGACATAAAGCTTCTAACATTATTTTCAATCTCTTCCAACCTCCTAAGGTGAGGATCAACGATATTTGGCTGAGCCATCAAAGCAAACAGGCGCACCAACACACAAGCACACATGAAGCAAGCAAAAAAAGACAAACGGAAGAGGGGCGAAGAAAAGGCAAAGGTTTTCGAAAACCATTTTAGAAGTGGGGGAGAGGAAAACGAGAGGCAAATGGTGAATAATGTAATGCAAGGGAGAAGAGTTTATGATGGGTACTTGGTATGGCTTGACTTGACGTAGATCTCCCGGCAATGGCGCCAGAAATCCTTCTTGCTACCTCTTGAGCTTGTGTTGGTTTTTCCTTGAAGAGGAAAGGGTGATGCAGCAAAGTAGCATAAGTATTTCCCTTAGTTTTGAGAACCAAGGTATCAATCCAGTAGGAGACAACGCACAAGTCACCAAATACCTGCACAAACAATCAACAACTTGCGCCCAACACGATAAAGGGGTTGTCAATCCCTTCACGATCACTTGCAAAAGCGAGATCTGATAGAGATAGATAAACGATAAAGTAAATATTTTTGGTATTTTTGGTTTCTAGATTGGAAAGTAAAGATTGCAAAATAGTAGATCGGAAACTAGCAAGATGTAAATGAGATTCAATATTATCGAAAAGAGACCCGGGGACCATAGGTTTCACTAGTGGCTTCTCTCAAGATAGCAAATATTACGGTGGGTGAACAAATTACTGCCGAGCAATTGATAGAAAAGCGCATAGTTATGATGACATCTAAGGCAATGATCATCAAAATAGGCATCACGTCTGTGTCAAGTAGACCGACTCCTGCCCGCATCTACTACTACTACTCCACACATGGACCGCTATCCAGCATGCATCTAGAGTATTAAGTTCATAAAGAACGGAGTAACGCATTAAGTAAGATGACATGATGTAGAGGAATTAACTCAAGCAATATGATGAAAACCCCATCTTTTTATCCTCGATGGCAACAATACAATATGTGCCTTGCTGCCCCTACTGTCACTGGGAAAGGACACCGCAAGATTGAACTGAAAGCTAAGCACCTCTCCCATTGCAAGAAAGATTGATCTAGTAGGCCAAACTAAACTGATAATTCGAAGAGACTTGCAAAGATATCAAATCATGCATATAAGAATTCAGAGAAGAACCAAATAATATTCATAGATAATCTTGATCATAAATCCACAATTCATCGCATCTCGGCAAACACACCGCAAAAGAATATTACATCGAATAGATCTCCAAGAACATCGAGGAGAACATGGTATTGAGAATCAAAGAGAGAGAAGAAGCATCTAGCTAATAACTATGGACCCGAAGGTCTGTGGTAAACTACTCACGCTTCATCGTAGAGGTAATGGTGTTGATGTAGAAGCCCTCCGTGATCGAATCCCCCTCCCGCAGGACGCCGGAAAACGCCCCTAGATGGGATCTCACGGGTGCAGAAGGTTGCGGCAATGGAAAAGTGGTTTCGTGGCTCTCCTGGATGTTTTCAGGGTATAAGAGTACATATAGGCGAAGGAACTAAGTCAGGGGAGCGACGAGGGGCCCACGAGGGTGGGGGGCGCACCCTACCCCCCTGGATGCGCCCTTCTGCCTCGTGGCTTCCTCGTTGCATCTCTGACTTCATCTCCAAGTCTTCTGGTTTGCTCTCGGTCCATGAAAGATCATCGCGAAGGTTTCATTCCCTTTGGACTCCGGTTGGTATTCCTTTTCTTGGAAACTCTAAAATAGGCAAAAAAACAGAAACTGGCACTGGGCCCTCGGTTAATAGGTTAGTCCCAAAAATAATATAAAATAGCATATAAATGCCTATTAAACATCCAAAACAGATAATATAATAGCATGGAACAATCAAAAATTATAGATACATTGGAGACATATCATCCCCCCCCCCCGCTTTATATTATAAAGAAAACATCACCACATACATCTGAGCAAGCCGAACAAACACACACCACCACGACACACAATGAACACACCCAATGCTAGATACAAAGGTGCCGAGCACCATCACACCACTCGGACACAACCAAGCAAACAAAATATGAGCTACGAAGAACTACTTGGAGCCACCGAGGGGGTAAGATGGACCATAACGAAGCAAGGACTCCAAGACGGTGCCTCCCAGAAGGGTACGACCATAGATAGCCGCCAACGTCCGATCCACAGATCAAGTTTTCACCCGGAGCGACGCAAGGGGTTGGAGCACGGCGACAGAGCCTTCAAGAAGGATACGACGTCCACGGACACCGCCATCGACGGCCAGAAAAGGACTAGGCAAGTGATGAACCCCAGTGCTCGCACCCCGCCAACACACCCCTGCTCCACCAACCACCCGCAGCCACGTCCCCGCAAAACCATGGTTGCCCGCTCGCACCTAAGACGCAGGTTCTGCCCCCAAACCCCACGCCTCCCACTGCCAGGGCCGCCGCCCAACATCCAGACACCCCGAAGACCATCCAAAGAGATCAACTTTGCACCAAAGGAACACCACAGACCGACAAACTGCAGCATAGAACATCGTCGGAGCTACGACCGCCAACACGCAACCACGGAAAGGGGGAGGTGGGGGAGCGGACGCATCCGGACCGGCACACCCCTGTGCCAATGACAGGGGCCCGAGCACGTCGGCGCCACCCATCCCTCTAGCCAGCCTCCCCACAGGACACACCCCTAGGCCGCCCCACATGGGCGGCCGATGCATCACCGTGCAAGGCCACCGATGCAGACCCAACCACCAGCAAGGGAGACCCCAAGTATAGCCGCCGAACGCCAAGAATACTCATCAGGGAGCCCATCTGCCTTGTCGTCGCCGTCCAGCCGGCGGGACGACTAGATCCTGGCCAGCACGCCCACCAGCCACCACCGCTCCGCCTCCACCACCACCAGCCGAGGCCACGGTAGGGGCAGACGCCCGCAGCCCACGCCAACTGCGACCCTCACCGGCTGGGCCCAGATCTGGCCGAACTCCGCCGGAGCCCACCGTGCACCACCTCCGCTGCAGCCCCTTCACGCCGCCGCCCACAACTCGCATCGCTGCTGCCCGCTGCTGCCTCCACACCGTTGTGCCCCGAGCGAATGCCGCACCACCGCCCGACCCAGAAGCCCGCACCTGCCGGACCGAGAGGGGGAAGGAGAGGGCCCCACCACCACCAGCACTGGTCGGGCTTTGCCCGCCAGTACGTCGAGGCGGTGGCGAGGGGAGGGAGGCTCGAGGAAGGGGTGCTGGAGGCGGCGCTAGGGTTTTTCCCCCGGGCGCTCGTGGGAGCACCACGGGAGGGAGGGGCGAGTCGGGGGGAAAGTCTATCCAGCAATGAGGTTGAGAAGCGACCAACCAGAGAGCGAAAATGGTCATGATCATGCATTATGAATGATCAACATTGAGTACTAGCATGAGTAGGATATAAACACCATGAACATAAATATCGCGGAGGCTATGTTGGTTTTGATTCAACTACGTGCATGAACATGTGCCAAGTCAAGCCACTTGAAACATTCAGAGGAGGATACCATATCATCATACTACATCACAATCATTTTAATGCATGTTGAAACTCAAGATAAATCATTATCCACTCCTAGCTGCTTAAGCATGGCATGAGCAACTATAATCTCTAATTGTCATTGCAACCATGTTTAATCATAATATGCTAAATCATGGATATTGAGTTAAACATATTTACAAAAACAACAAGAAGTTTAGTTCATACCCGCTTTTCCCTGCCACGGTCACTTCATTAAACTTATTGCCTTTCACTTGCATGACTGAATGATGTGAAAATAATAGTAGTGCAAGAGTGTCGTGGACTAGCTGGAATCTACAACATTTTATTCAGAGGAGAAGACAAAATAATATGGGCTCTTTGTTCGATCAACAATAAGGCATATATGAGAGCCACTCAACATTTTCATCGTGGTCTTCTCCTTAGTACGACTCAACAAAACAAAAGAAAAGAAATTCAAAGAAACACACTGAAATATTTTTGGAGTTTTTTATTTTTCTTAAAGAAAGCAAATTAAAGAAAGAAAAACGAAACAAGAAAAACTATTTACACGGGAAAGCTTCCAACAAACAAACTAAGAAAAGGGAAATCTTTTTGGGTCTTCTTTTTAATACTACAACTAAATTAAACTAGAAAGGAGAACCGAAAAGAAGCAAGAAATATTTTTGGGTTTTCTCAAAAAAATTCAAACACACAAGAAGAAAGCGAGAAAGTAAAACTTAGCATGGATAATACGATGAAAAAGTGTTAACACAGACAACTGGAATGAAGTGTGTGAACATGAATGTAATGTCGGCGGAAATACATGCTCCCCCCAAGCTTAGGCTTTTGGCCTAGCTTGGTAATCACCATCCATAGTAGCTATCTGGTCCCATGTGAAAGTGTTGAGGCGGCGGCACCTGAGCGTCCCACTCCTGGGGCTCCTCCTCTGCCGCTGCCTGATTGTTCCGGTAGGTAACAATGTCTGCTGGTAGGATGGTATACCCGTTCCTGGCAATAGAATCAAACAAAGCAGGTGCAGGCAATGGGATAATATCACGGATTTTCTCACTAAATACCAAGTTATAATGAATATGGTTAAAAGAATCAACAGCATCAATAAAGTGGTGGTCCATCATCGCCTGGTGATCTAGATAAACTCTGGGCAAAGGATAGTCATGGTGGCGTATCTGAACATTAAAACGCCTCGTTAAGCGAGTGGCATAAATACCATCGTGGATTTTACCCTTAGTTCTGTTAATGTGCAAACGACGTGCAATAATAGCCCCTAGGTTAAAGGTGTGATCATTGTGAAGAGCACAACATAAAATGGCAAGGTCAAGAGCACCAAGTATACTTCCCTTCTCTCTAGCAGTCAAACACATCGTGATAAATAAAGCAAAATAATGCACAGCAGGAAAGTGTAGACTAGTGGCTATGGCTTTCGACACACCCCTTTCCTCACCCACTGTCAAAGTGAGGAGGAAGTCCTCAAACTCTGCCGGCCTAGGCTCTCTTAATTCCCCATCAGAGGGAATTAGACATATCTCACAAAATTCAGTGAGCGGTATCTGACGGGTTTCAGAATGAAAATTAAACCGCACTACAGGAGGTTCATGCCTATTCAAGAAACATTTTTTTGCACAAAGGAGTTCATGAGGGTATGGTGTTGGTCACACTCATTTGCGAGGAAGTTGGTAAGTCTGGCATTTGCAATGAATTGCATGAATTCTGGGTGGAATCCGGCTTCTTCCATGAAGGCAATGTGTGGCCATTCACACGGCCGACCTCCGTCCATTGCAGAGTGTTGATGTCACCAGTTGAAGATTCACCGGCGACTCCCTTGGCATTCTTCTTAGATAAACTCCTTCGAAAAAGGTCCATCTTCCTAAGAACAAATTTTTTAAATTTTTGGGCCACAAAATTTTATCAACAAAACTTCACAAGATTGATAACAACTACTCATATGGATGTCTAGAGGCTATATCAAGCATTCAAACTACTTGGAACTCAAAGAATTCAACATGCAAGGTCATTTACAGCAGAACCAAGAGTAGCTAATTACTCAAAATATAAACCACTAGAACAAAAACTAATTGGAGCAATGGAGGAGTCACATACCAAGTAGTAATCCCCCAAACCAGTTTCAGAAACGGGGCTTCAAGCAAATAGATCAAAATCCGCGGGTTTGAGAGCAAGAACACGAGAGAGATGGAGTGATTTTTTTCTGGAGGTAGGTGGTGATATGGGCTAAAGAGATAAGTGAGGGGGGCCTCATGGAGCCAACTACCCACCAAGGTGCGTTTAGGGTAGCCGGCGCACCCTAGTGGGGCACCCCCCTGTGATGTTATTTATATAAGAAATTCTTAAATATTTAGAAAAAGATCGTGTCAAAATTTTAGGTCATTCTGAGCACTTTTATTTTTGGGAACTTTTTTATTCCATGGAAAATTCAGAAAATAGGATAAACATGGCAATTTATTGTATTTAACTAAGAATAACAGAAAACAAAAGGTGGGTACAGAGAGTTTGTACCTACTAAATTCATCGGCCACATGTCTCTCAAAAGTAATCCATTAATAAGGTTGCTTAATTCTTATTAACAACCACTTTCAATTAACATGAACCCGAAGAACTTTCGCAAAACACTAAGTTACCTCAACTGGGATAAGCATCTCCCCAACAATGAGTGTTTCATATTTCTTTTTGGCGGTTGGTAGCAGGAGTTGAAAACTTCCAGCAGTAATTGTCGGAGAATTTTCAATAACATTAATGCCATTCACTTGAAATTGTTTCTTCGGAAAGTGCACTGTATGCTCATTAACATTGATATAAAAAGTGACTTTGCTTTTATTGCAATCAATAACATCCCCTATAGTATTCAAAAAAGGTCCGCCAAGGATAATCGACATGTTGTCGTCCTCGGGCATCTCAAGTATAACAAAGTCTGTTAAGATAGTAACATTTGCAACAACAACGGGCATATCCTCACAAGTACCGATAGGTATGGCAGTTGATTTGTCAGCCATTTGCAATGATATTTCAGTAGGTGTGAGTTTATTCAAATCAATTCTTTTATATAAAGAGAAAGGCATAACACTAACACCAGCTCCTAAATCACTTAAAGCAGTTTTGACATAACTTCTTTTGATGGAACATGGTATAGTTGGTATTCTTGGATCTCCTAGTTTCTTAGGTACTCCATCCTTAAAAGAATGATTAGCAAGCATAGTGGAGATTTGAGCATAGTGACAATATCTTCAATATATTTAGCATAAGGGGCCATCTTTAATATATCAGTCAAACGAGTATGCAAAAAGATTGGCCTAAGAATTTCAGCAAAGCGTTCAAATTCTTCATCATCCTTTTTCATAGATGGTTTAGGTAGAAAGGGCATGGGTTTCTGAACCCATGGCTCTTTTTCTTTACCATGTTTTCTAGCAACAAAGTCTCTTTATCATAACGTTTATTTTTAGGTTGTGGGTTATCAAGATCAACAACAGGTTCTATTTCAACATCATTATCAGATTCTTTATCATTGTGTGGTTGAGAATCTTCATGAACATCAACATTATCATTTTCATTATCACCAGGTGAATGTTCATTACCAGATTGAGTTTCAGCATCAGAGATAGAAACATCATTATTATCTTCAGAAGGTTTTTCTACCTTAGGTTCACTAGAAGTATGAAAAGTCCTATCATTTTTCTTTTTCTTTTTCCATTTAGAAGGACTAGGTGCATCTACATTAGTTCTTTGAGAGTCTTGTTCAATTCTTTTAGGGTGGCCTTTAGGATACAGAGGTTCCTGAGTCATTTTACCTCCTCTAGTCATTACTCTAACAGCATGATCATTCATATTATTATTTATTTCATTGATTAACTCACTTTGAGATTTAGAAACTTGTTCTAACTGAGTTTGAACCATAGAAGCATGTTTTGCTACTCCTCTAACATTATTAGTGATTCTAAATAACAAGTCACTCAAGAGAGCAATCATATCTGAATTTTGTTTTAATTGTTTCATAACATAGGCATTGAAATGATCTTGCTTCATAATGTAATTATCAAGCATTGACTAGGATGTTTATTATAAGGGATGTCACCTTCATCAAACTTTAAAAGAGAATTTACCTCCACCACCTATGGTGGTGTGTCAAGACCATGCATTTCTTCAATAGGTGGTAAATTCGTAACATCTTCAGCTTTAATAGCCTCTTCCTTCATACATTTCTTTGCCTTGCACATCTTCAAGACTGAGAAATAAAATACCCCTCTTCTTCGGAGTGGGTTTCGCTGGTGGTTTAGGAAGTGTCCAATCATCATAATTCTTCAATATATTATTCAATAATTCTTCAGCTTGTTCAACAGTTTGTTCCCTGAAAACACAACCAGCACAACTATATAGGAAGTCCCTAGAAGCATCGGTTAGTCCATTATAGAAGATATCAAGTATTTCATTTTTCTTGAGAGGATGATCAGGCAAAGCATTAAGTAATTGGAGAAGCCTCCCCCAAGCTTGTGGGAGACTCAATTCTTCAATTTGCACAAAGTTAAATATTTCCTGTAAGACAACTTGTTTCTTATGAGCAAGAGAATATTTTTCAGAGAAGTAATAAATCATATCCTGGGGACTACGCACACAACCAGGAGTAAGAGTATTGTACCATATCTTAGCATCACCCTTTAATGACAAAGGAAATAACTTAAGAATATAGTAGTAGCGGTTTTTCTCATCATGAGCAAATAGGGTGGCTATATCATTTAATTTAGTAAGATGTGCCACAACGGTTTGAGTTTCATAGCCATGGAAAGGATCAGATTCAACCAAAGTAATTAACTATGGATCGATAGAGAATTCATAATCCTTATTAGTAACAAATATAGGTGAAGTAGCAAACTTAGAATCACATTTGATTCTAGCATTCAAAATTTTTTCTTTCAACTTGCATAATAATTTCTTAAGATCATCTCTATCTTTTCAAGCAAGAAAGTCCCTAGCAACCTCTTCATCCATAACATAACCCTCTGGTATCTCAGGCAATTCATATCTAGGAGAGATAGGTCTAATAGGTGTTTCATAATTCTTAGTTTCAAAGACTTCATCAGTTTCAGTAATTTCATTAGTTTCAGCATTCTCAATATCTTTAGCTCTAGCAAGTTGGTCATCAAGAAACTCTCCTTGTGGCACATTCTTATCAAGCAAGGTACTACCATTATCATAAGCATAATTTATAGCAGAAGTAGCATCATCAATAACTTGCAACATATCAGGATTAATAGCATGTGGTGGTGTTGCAAGCTTACTCAAAACAGAAGGTGAATCAAGTGTAGGGCTGGATAACAGTTCCTTACCTCCACTCGTCTTAGAGGGAACGATATTGGTTCTTTCATCCTTATGATTCTTTATAGTGATAAATAGATATAAATTCCAAGTGACTCAACAAATATAGCTATGCTCCCTGGCAACAACGCTAGAAAAAGGTCTTGATAACCCACAAGTATAGGGGATCATAACAGTTTTCGAGGGTAGAGTATTCAACCCCAATTTATTGATGCGACACAAGGAGAGCCAAAGAATATTTGTAAGTATTAGCAGTTCAGTTGTCAATTCAACCACACCTAGAGATTAAATATCTCCAGCAAAGTGATCAGTAGCACAGTAATATGATAGTTTGATAGTGATAGCAATAGTAGTAACAGTAATAGTAACGGTAACAGTAGCAATAGTAGTTTTGTTGCAGTTGTAACAGTAGCAATAGTAATAGTAACACAACAACGATCAATATGTAAAAAGCTCATAGGTATTGGATCGGTGATTTTGTTGGATAATATTCATCATATAACAGTCATAACCTAGGGCGATACAAAACTAGCTCCAGTTCATAAATATAATGTAGGCATGTATTCCGTAAATAGTCATACGTGCTTATGGAAAGAACTTGCATGACATATTTTGTCCTACCCTCCCGTGGTAGCAGGGTCCATAAGGAAACTAAGGGATATTGAGGCCTCCTTTTAATAGAGAACTGGAACAAAGCATTAACACATAGTGAATACATGAACTCCTCAAACTACGGTCATCACCGGAAAGTATCCCAATTATTGTTACCTTGGGGTTTACGGATCATAACACATAATAGGTGCATATAACTTGCAAGATAGGATCAAGAACATAGATATAATGGTGAAAACATAAACGGTTTAGATCTGAAATCATGGCACTCGGGCCCTAGTGACAAGCATTAAGCATACCAAAGTCATAGCAACATCAATCTCAGAACATAGTGGATACTAGGGATCAAGCCCTAACAAAACTAACTCGATTACATGATGAACCTCATCCAACTCTTCACCGACCAGCGAGCCTATGAAGTAATCACTCACTCCCGCCGGTGAGCATCATGAAATCCGTGATGGAGGATGGTTGATGATGATGAAGACCGAAGACCGGCCCTCTCCAGAGCCATGAATGGGCTCCAGATCTAGCCTCTTGATGAAGAACACGAGGTGGCGGCAGCTTCGTATCGTAAAACGTGATGAAACTTCCTCTCCTATTTTTTCTGGAAAAATAGAATTTTATAGCAGTGGAATTAGGGTCAGCGGAGACTCATGGGCCCCACTACCCACCAGGGCACGCCATTGGGGGTGGCGCGCCCTGGTACCTAGTGGGCAACTGGGGCCCCCTCCAGTAGGCCTTTGTTCTAGTATTTTTTATTCATTCCAAAATAATTCTCCAAAAAGTTTTGTCCAATTCCAAGAACTTTTATTTCTGCACAAAAAACAACACCATGGTAGTTCTGCTAAAAATTGCGTCAGTCTGGGTTAGTTTCATTCAAATGGTGCAAATTAGAGTCCAAAACAAGAGCAAAAGCGTTAGGAAAAGTAGATACGTTGGAGATGTATCAACTCTTCACTGATCTTTATTTAAGTTTTTATTTCAGCTTTTCATGTCCTCGATAACATCCACATATTGCTAGTTCTTCAATTTGATTTCTTCATATATGTGGATGTGATCGGACCCTCTCCCCTCTATGCTAAGCTCAACCCTTTCTGTTCTCAAATTCTTCATGTGCGTTCTACTTGACACCGTTCAAAGTCTTCACTGTGTCCTTGATGACTGAAGAAATTGTGAACACATTTTAAAATTCTCAAAGTATTTTCTGGCGGTTGCCATAATAAATTCATCCTGCGCTTTACACGCATAGATAAGTGTGATACTGCATGTGTGACATGTGTCACCGAGATGCGAATGGTCAGGGGCTTATCCGTCCAAAAATTTTGGACCCCTCAGTTTCCACTACGGCTATAAATAGCCTTGACCCTATCAACATTATTTCACTTTGCCTCATAGCTCCTTTCGCTCTCATCCTAAAACCCTAGCACCAACGCTAGATCTCATCACCGCCAGAGAAGAAGAGCTTCACTTCCTCGACGTACTCATGCCGGACGCGGATTTCTTCACCTCCGGCGCTGTTGTAGACGTCTTTCGTCATGGAGTTGGGGCGTGGAAGATCTGAGCTGACGATTTCCATCGCCTCGTCGTTGACTTCATCACAGGGTAATTAAAATTCCATTTACTTCCCCGCCTTAGTCTTCACTCAACTCTAAAATCTTCAAGTGTTGTTTTTACCACTCTTTCAAGTCTTCAACGCTTCCTTTTGTGCAGTTTTGTGTGTTTCATCATAGTTATGCTTAACAACTAGATTCCTCAGTTGTGCAAATTACTTCAATCTGTACAACTCTGGAACCTAAGTCAAGAACACTTGATGAAATTCTTCAAGACGATAGGGTCAATTTGCTCAACTGGTTTTATTTTGAAAATCTCTAAGAATGCATGTGACTCTTCCCTATTTCATCGCTACTATACTCTATTCACAGGTACAATGTTTGTCGACGAATCTCTAGGTTCTCATCAAATGAATTCATTTGCAACACAGCTTGAGGAAAACCTTCAAACATCTTTAGAGTCCTCTCGTGTTCAAAAACCTCAGCTGAAGAAAATGGCTGATGAAAAGAGGCCTCGGAAAGGTGGTAAAAGGAAAGCTGAACATACTACTTTTGAGATTCCTGACGACTTGTATGCAGGTTACTGTACACCTAATGAAAGTTTGCATGTCAAGGAAACGAAGGAAAGGCACAAAACTCGCATGTAGAAAATCAAGAGATATTGGACATATGAATGGAGGGCATACATACATGTCAATCCAAAATATATGAAGGATTTTGTTGTGACTCCTTGCAAGCGACCACTACTTGCTGAAGGACAAGAGGCTGAGCACTCGAGTATCAGAAGGGGTGAATAATTCCCCAAGGAATGGGAAAGGCGTCAGGCCAAGTTGGCAAAACAAGCCAAGAAAGTCGTTGAAGAATTCAACAGGGCTACAAAAGCTTCAACTCAAGCTGGTGCAAGTGGAAGTGGTAGTGCAATCGCTCCCAACAAGGCTATGCAGAAGAATCCTAACCACAAGCCAAAGCCGTCTGAACCAAAGCCCTTAGTGGCCTAGCCGGCCACTTCAAAGGCTTCAGCACCAAAGACTTCAAAATCTTCAGTGCCTACTCCTGCTTCAAGTTCATTAATGACAGCAGCTAGAGTTTCAACACGGTTATGCTTGCATCTTGCCAGTGCACCGAGAGCTTTACAACAGCCTCTATTGCTGCATCAAGTGCCTTAGCTAGTGGGCAACCATCTTCCTCCATGCCCAAGCTAAAGAAAAAGGTCACTACTGCCCGTGGAACTATGCCAAGTCCCAACAGCAAGGTCGTAGTGCCTCAAGTTGACGAACATGGGCTGGCTGACGAAGATGAGCTTGCTGAGTTCCTGAGAAGAAGGCAAGAGCAAGCTGCTATTGCAAAGAATTCTTCTATTACATTGCTGCTGGACCTGAAGAAGTTGCTTGATTTCATTGACATGTGGTGCACCAAGCCTGACACACCGATTGATGACCTAAATTTGTCTCCGAGCCCAAGCCATACAATTTCCTTATTCATATTAACTAAGAAGCACAAGATTGCATGTGACACTCCAAAAATTTTTATTTGGTTTTCAGCAAAAACTTTGTGGTTTTTGAAAAGAGGCCATTTAAAATTTTCCAGAAAACCTTCCTCTTAAAAACTTCCTTTGCTTTGGCAAGGATTTTATTTTTCTTCAAACTATGGTGTTTGATCTTTTGAAACTTCTTCTCTGTTGGTTCCCTCTCAAATTATTTTGGGATTTAATTTTATATTCTTTTAAAAAAAGAAACTCTATGAAAATTTGGGATTTTCATATCTTGGAAACCACCCATGACTTTGTATTTTGCCCATGTGGTAAAACCCCTCCAAAACCTCCCCTCCTCCTTGTAATCAACCTAAGTTCTTTGTCCCAACTAATCCAAGCAAGTTTTGGATTTTATTCTAATTTTCTTTCCCCTCAAATCTTTTCTGCAAATTATTTGGAGCCTGAGAGATTTTCAAAGCAAGTACCCTTTTTCATTTGAGTTTTGACCTCAAACCAACTCTCCTGGATGGTCCTTTGTACCCACAACCCAGAACCATCTTGATCCACTCCTCCTCTTTTCAAATTTTTCAAATTTCAGTCTTTGCAAGTTTGGACCAGATTTGCCAAATTTGGTGAAATTCATATCTACACTTCTTCTAAAATTCCACCAAAATTCAGGCAGCCTACTGGAGCAATGAGTAGCCACTCCACCAAGTTTCAGCTCAAGGAAAAATCCCTAGATGCCTAGATCATTCTGTCGAACACCTTGCATGCACTGTTCTGTTCATCTTCAGTTAAGTTCAGAAATTCAGTGTCGTTTTTCCTTCGTCAGACTCGGTCACGCGGCCACAGTGCGCCCTGGCGCGTTGCACGCAGCCTCTTCCCCTTGACCAACACCGCGCACGCACGCTTGGCCGATTCCTGGCGTCGGTAGCGACGAGCCTCGCCGGCGTTGGAAGCTTCTGCGGTGGCTGCACCTTCCGTGGCGGCCAGCGAGGGCCCGAGCCCGCTCGCCACGCCACCCGGCACCGCCCAATGCCCCCTGGCTCTCCGCGTGTCCCTGCCATGCCAACGCACGCCCGTGGCACCGTCGCCGTGGCCCGGGAAGCACGGAACGTGCTCCCTGCCGCCGACGGGCCGCGCCACCCCCGTTCCGTCGAGCTCGCCCTAAACACCCAAATCCCGGCTAGTTTAGCACCCAAACGGACCCAGTGAACCCCCACGACGGCGCTCGACCCCTAAACCTCCCCGACCAAAGCACTGCGCCGCCGTAACCTTCACCAGAGATCCCCGTTCACGGCCACCGCCTTGGATCGCCTATAAAAAGGACCCCGAGCTCGCTCACGACCCCCACACCCTCACTGCACCTCTCCAAGACCCTGCCAAGCCACCAGGAGGACCTCGAGGAGGTCTCCTCCCCCGACTCCGGCCGCCCCGTTCCGCCTCGGCCTCCACCTCGATTCGCTCCGGTGAGGCCGTCGCCGGCGCCCAAACCCCGTCAGTTACCCCCTATAGCTACCAGAAGTCTAACCCCCTCCTCAATTTGGCCTTCGCAGCTCCATCCGACGAGACCCTCGACCACCCGAACCGCCGTCCACCGGAGCAAGGCTTGTCGTCGACGTGGTGCTCGCCGACCGCCACCACCACCACCAACCGACGCGGAAGGGCTCCCTGAACACGGAGGTACCCTCCGACCTTCCTGCCTCGCCGTGGATCGCCGCCGGCGACCACCGCGGCTCTCGGGCGCCGACGAGCTTCGTCCCCCGTTTGAAAGTTTAAACCTGACGAGTGGGACCCGCCCGTCAGCCTCTCAGATCCTTTTAAACGAATCGTTTTCTGAAAACGCCTTCGGGCAAAATACGCTTTCCCCTCTGGGCTGGCGTATTCAAGACTGGAACGTTTTCTGTTTTTATAAGCTAGCCCCTAGAAATCTTCTATTTCATTACAGATGAGTCCCTGGACAAAAACCTTTATAACTTTTAAACAGAAAAGTATTTTTGATTGATCCTTTTTCTGTCCTCTTTAAAATTTTGTCTAGTTTTTTATCAGATTTATTTGAAAAATATTTGGAATACTTTTTGTGCACCTCTTGGTATTTACGATAGCGCATATATTTTCTTTATACCGTAGATACCGAAGGAGGTGACGGAGCCGCGAACTTCACTGAACTAGGCTCCGACTACTCCGAACCAAGCAAGCATGTTTGAACTTTTGATATGATGATTGTTTTGGCATGTTTGCATTAAGTAGTTTATGGCATGTTGATGAACATACCGACGAATGTCCTGTTAACTGAGACGATGAGGCAAGTGAGTTTCGAAAATCCATGAGTGGATGGATGTGAGTATGCATGGCCATGTGTTGGCATGAGGATGGGTAAGATGGCAGTGTTGTAGCATGCCAGGCTTATGCCAGACTATGTGACTTCAATGTCAACTCGTATCATTCCAGTTCCTTCCATTCTTCCTTCCTTGTACTACCACATGTTTTCCGCAAGGAATATGGCTTAGTAAGTTGTAAACCGCTTTCCTGGTACACACCAAAAAGGAGAGGTCGTGATGATGGTTCCATGGCCCTGGATTAAAGCCAGTCATCCGGTCAGGGGGCATGGGTGTTTCCGGTTGGGACCGAGAGGGGGGCACCCCTTAGAGCGCGCGTATATAAATTTGATCCCATGCTATTCGAGATTGTGATCTCCCCGTCTCAAAAGTTTTTCTTGGACGATGTCTAGGGTGATTCCTAGC